>NC_026003.2:6794988-6914429 GCF_000442705.2 Elaeis guineensis | reverse complement strand
TGCATATATGAAAAAATTTATGTGTGCATTTTGATCTCGGATTGGATTCTTAATTTTTTTGATAAATTATAGGAATATCCATCAATTTTAGCTCGATTTTATTTATAATTTTGTACTTTAAAAGTATCAAACTGACTTTTTTAGTTATCAAAATATTTCAATATGATCTTGCTATCTCTCTATTAATAGAATAATATCATATGACCATCACATGATACTATTATTTTATAAAATATCTAAATTACTCTTAATATCAAAAAAATCCTAAATCAAGTGGAGAGAAAAAGGAAGGGTGTAAAGGGAGAAGGAGACCATGAAGGCATCTCAATCAAATTCTTTTATTTTCTTATCATCTTAGAAAGAAAATAAAGGAAAGGATAGATAGAAGAAAACACATACCCACCCACCCACACCAAACTTTTCTCCTTCTCATCTCTTTTCCACCTCCATCTCTCTCCCATTCTTCCAAAAATAGAACCAATGGAGTAAGAAAATAGAAAAAAATAGAGAAGGACAAAGGAGATGGATTGGTGTTGCCCAGCTATGCAACCCAAGAGGGGGAGTGAATTAAATTTTTAAAAAATTAAAATTTAATTTAGATCCACAAGGATTAAGTAATAAAAGGCAAGTTAGTTGAAGTGAGTGATTCAAGCAAAGTGAAGTATTAGACGTAAGAGTGCAAGAAGGAAAAAAAAATAAGATAGAGAACAAGTAAGCACACCATAAACAACCAAGATTTATAGTGGTTCGGTGCCAACCTTGCACCTACATCCACTCTCCAAGCTCCTACTTGAGAATTCAAATCCACTAAACCGTATTCAATAAGAATACAACATTGGTACCTCCGACTCTAGCTATTCCAAGCTAGAATACTTATTTTTCGGATACAAGCCAACCCAATACAATCTGATTCAAGGTTCGGATCAACCTTTCCACGTTTTGGAACTCTTCTAAAACTAAAGATCAAGTCAAAACAGAGTATGTGAGTTAATCACACGAAAATACAAATTTAACTCCTTTAATGAGCAAATAAAACTTTAAATACACTTTACACAATAAGAAGAAAGCTTTTCTGATTTTTTTCAAGATGGTTGAAGATTTGAATGAGCTCTTGAGGGGTTGGTGAACTTGAAATGAAAGCTTCTTTAACTTCAAGAGGGCTTTTACTTAGGGCTGAAATGAATGCTTGAAATCCTCTTCAAAACCTTCAATCTTACTTTTTTTTTCCTCCTTTAAGTACCTTTATAGCTTCAATAGATGGGAGAGAGAAATCTGGATTGAAATAGAGCCATTAGAGATCATTAAATGAGCATTAAATACGCCAAAACGAGCTGAAAAACTAGTCGTTACGGAGTTTTTTCGTTGCAGGAGTCGACTCATAGGGTCGACTCATACACATGAGTCGACTTCTGTGGCACAGAATAGAAAATGACGGTTCTGTAATTTTGACATACACAGCAACAGAGGTCGACTCATGCACAGGAGTCGACTCATGGGGTCGGCTCAATTGGATGTGCCAGTCAAAAAATCAGCATGCCGTTCAGCTCCTTTTGACATGAGTCGACTCATGGGGTCGACTCAATTTTATAAACATGATTTTCTTTCAAAATACACATCCAAAAATATTGAGATTGCCTCCAAAAGATCACAAATCTTCTGTTCTTGCTCTTGAGGCTTTCGAGTTAGAACTTGATGAAATTATGATTTTACCTCTAAAAAATAATAAATCTTTTTCCAAGCCAAAATCATTAGTAACCCCTTCAAATACTTTGTAATCATCAAAATCAATTCAAGGAGCAACAATCTCTCCCTTTTTGATGATGACAAAACACTTGATTAAAAGTAGAGTATAACATATATAAGGCATTGAACATGAATTTCAAATTTATGAAGATGCATCACTTAAACATCATAGCCAGTTATTTGAATGAAATGCATCATGAGTAGTTTGAAGATCAATTTGAAATTTGCTTATTAGATCATTTGCTTTGAAAATTACTGACAATTTTAGTTCTTTGAAACATTTACTTTGATAATTTTATTTATTGCTCTCGATTCTATTTCTCTATTGCTTATTGCTCGATCTCGATTTTTGATTCTCTACTCCCCTTTTTGACAGCATCAATTAAGATCTTAAGGAATTTTGAAGAGAGAAAAAAAAGATAACATAAAGGATATATTTTCTCTACTCTTCCTTTTTGATACCATATTTTATTTCTTTAGTCTCCCTCTTTCATTGTTTATTTCTCTACTCTCCCTCATTATAGCAATTATAAAGGACATATAAATTTGCTCATATAGAAGATATTGCTATTTATAATATTTCATAGCATAAATATGAGTTATTTTTCATATCTCATAATTAAGACAATTTAATTGATCCAATCATAAACATTCATGGAAATTCAAAGCATATAAATATATATATATCCAAAATGTGACAGAATACATAGGTGTCCCAATATATATGAGTCAACTCAAAATATAAAAGTCATGGATAACAACTATCCAAGAGTCAATCAGCCAAAAATACAAAGGCCATAAGATAGATCCTAGACATAAAAGACTAACTATGCTAGATCTAATAGATATCATGGCTAGAGGGATCAGAATCTGAAGAGTCAGAGATATGATGAGGAGATGTAGGATCAAATCCACGGGCACGACCTCGACTACGTCTGCCTCAGCCACGGGTAGAAGTACTGGCACCAGTAGAGGGACGAGAGGATCCTGGAGGCTGGGAAAGATACGGACTGTGCTAGAAGAGAAAGTCTGATGGTATCCAAAAGATCCAAGGCTCTCGACACAGACTGCATCAGGGTACTAAATTGAGTAGAGACAGTCTCACTGGAGCCCCTGATCTCTCTTCTCAAAAAGTCAAATCCACCCTCCAAAACTCTTCGAAGTCTAGCCACCTTTGCAACAGGTTGGAGACCTCTGTGATGTCCTCATGCAGCTGGGGATGGGCTAAAGCTAATACTTGCCTTTGCAAATCTAAAACTCTGCCTGTCAGTCTCAAAATATATCCCTCAAGCTGCTCAATACGTACGAACTAAGCAGTAAGCATCTGAAAGACGATAGAGATATGAGGGATCATGGTCTGATCTGAAATAGCCTGAGAAGTCATCCCCTGAGCAAAACCTGAGGTGGCAAACTGCTTAGATAAAATGAAGGTAACATGCTGGAACATCATCTCAATCTAATCATCTGCTAGTCTGATCTCTGAATGATCTGTTCTGCTCCCAGACTGTGATACAGAAGCATGCCTCTTCACAGACTCTGAAGGACCGCCTCGTGATCAGACACGAACTGAATATCTGAAGATGCTCTGTGATCATGACGAGGTGAAGATGGTCTCTCCTCAACACCTTTTGACCAATCGCCATCAGTCTTTAAAAAATCCATGCGGTGCAGTATGTGGCGGTTGATGGTGTCGGAATGAGATAATCTGGCAACTGCCTCTCCCTCAAAACTGACTCCAAACCTCCTAAAGATCAGGGTGAGTGCCATACCATAAGACAAGTGAGCCTTAGACCTATTCAAGGTCTCCCTCATGGCCTCAAACATTAAAGCAGGAAGGTTCAAAGGGATCTCAGTGATCACATGGTACATGATGCAAATGTCCCTACCAGATAGGAGGTCATGTCTGCCACTCCTAGGGATAAATAGTTTAGTTACCATGTGATGTAACAGCCTCATCTCAACAGAAAGAATTTTTGCTTCTAATTTATTCAAATTTTTAGTAAAAATTCTCTCTAAGATAACATTAATTTCTTCTTCTTTGATTGGGAGCTCCATATTAGTATAGCCTTCACAAGGCAAGTGCAGGATTTATCCCAAATGCACTGGATCAAGAATAATGTCAACACCTTTCACTGTAGACTTTACTGTTCCATTGAAGTAACTTAAGTTCAAATAAAATTCTCTGACCAAATCAATATACATATTTTCTTTCAATAGACAGTAAATCTCTCATCCTTGATTTTTAATCTTTGATCCAATAGAGAATCCTTCTTTTTCAAAAAATTTGAAATCTATATTCTTCCCAAGTTTCACTTTTCGATCAGAGAGAGGTACCTTGCTTGGACTGATTGGAGACTGTGTAGAAACTGAAGCAGGATCTGGAGCTAGGATTGGAGCATGAGAGGGCTCGACGGCCATTCTTTTTCTGCGCACACTCTCTTCCAACCCGTGAATAGATTTTCTTCTTTGCGGTAGCTTCATTTTGGAAGCCATTTGGACAAAAGAGACTTGCAAGGAGCTTGGGAGACTAAATGTGAGGTAGAGAGGAAAGAATTTTAGAAGAAAAAGCAAGGATTTTGGAGAGGTAAATCACCGATTTAGAGAAGAGGGGTAGAATCTAGGGCAAGCTCAAACCGCTCAAATGAGGAAGAAAGAGGAGAGAAAGTTGGTTCCTTAATGGGTGATTTGAAGGGTGGAGATTGGTGGGAAGAGAGATTTTGAGAGAAACCTTCGGTTTGAGAGAGAAGGGTGGGAGAAAGAAGAAGAAGGGTAAGAGTCGGCTCAAAAAAAATTTTCTAATAAAAAGAGAGCGCCTGAAGGGTTTTGATAGAATTATAAGTTTACCCTAGGGTCGATCCTGGGGGTCAACTCATGACACAGAAAAATTCATAAAAATGATGAAAAAATTTGAAAAAATCTGAAACTTTGAGAAAAAAGTGTCTATCTAGAGATTGATCATGTGAAGTACAGTTTTGAGCTTTTAAGAGAAAAGAAGAGATGAGAATTGAGCTCAACAAATTTGGTTCAATGAATTTTTGGTATTAAGAACTTGAAATTAGAGAGATACTTAAGCTGATGGATAAGAATTTCTAGTTCTCTCCTAATTTCACAAAATCTATCTTCACTTAAGGCCTTGGTAAAGATGTCAGCCAATTATTTTTCAGTACATACATAATCAAGAATTATATCATTATTTTGGACATATTCTCTTATGAAATGATGTCTGATTTTAATATGTTTTGATCTAGAGTGCTGAATTAGATTTTTAGTTAGATTAATAGCACTAGTGTTATCACATCTTATGGAAGTTTTATTAAGTTTGATACCAAAGTCTCAAGTTGTTGCTTAATCTACAAAATTTGAGTACAACAACTTTCGGCTGCAATGTATTCAGTTTCGACCATAGACAGTGCCACCAAATTTTGCTTCTTGCTAAATCAAGAGATTAATTTAACTCTAAAAAATTGGCAAGTTCCACTAGTACTTTTTTATCTAATCTACATCCAGCAAAATCGGCATTTGAATATCCTATTAAGTCAATTGATGAGTCTTTAGAATATCATAGTCCTAAAATTTATGTACCATTTAAATATCTAAGGATTCTTTTAACTGCATTCAAGTGTGATTCTTTTGGATTTGATTGAAAGCGAGCATAAAGACAAACACTAAACATAATATCTGGTCTACTAACAGTTAAATATAATAGAGAACCAAACATGTCTCTATAAAATTTTAAGTCTACATTTTTATCTCCTTCATCCTTGTCAAGCTTACATGATGGGCTCATGGGTGTACCAATTGCTTTGGAACCCTCCATTCTAAATCTTTTAAGTAGTTCTTTTGTATATTTGCTTTGAGTGATGGAGATTCCTTCTTTGTTTGTTTGATTTGAAGTCTGAAAAAGAATGTAAGTTCTCCCATCATGCTCATCTCGAACTCTCCCTGCATGAGCTTGGCAAAATCTTGATAAAGAGTTTCATTAGTAGACCCAAAAATAATGTCATCAATGTATATTTGTATAACTAAGATATCATCGTGATTTCTTTTAATGAAAAGATTGTGTCTACATTTTCTCTTGAAAAATTATTATTAAGCAAAAATTTACTTAGCCTTTATATCAAGCCCTAAGTGCTTGTTTCAAACCATATAATGCTTTGTTTAATTTAAAAATATGATTAGAAAAGCATAATTTTTAAAATCGAGATGTTGTTCTACATAAACTTCTATAGCAATATATCTATTTAGAAAAGCACTTTTGACATCCATTTGAATAACTTAAAATTCATAAAGCAAGCATATGCAAGTAAAAATCTAATTACTTCTAATCTAGCAACAGGTGCAAAGGTCTCATCAAAATCAATTTCCTCATCTTGATTATAACCTTTTGCAACCAATCTTGCTTTATTTCTTATCACATTTTCATGTTCATCCAATTTATTCCTATATACCCATTTTGTGCCAATTACTGGATAATTTTTAGATCTTAATACTAAAGTCTATACATTATTTCTTTCGAATTGATTAAGTTCTTCTTGCATTGCATTTATCCAATTATAATTTTTTTAGCTTCATCTATAGTTTTAGGTTCAAAATGAAAAATAAATGCAAAATGATTGTATGCATCTCTAAGAGAGGAACGAGTTCTTACTCCATGTGTAAGATCACTAATGATCAATTCTTTGGAGTGATTGTGATCATACTTCCATTCATTAGGTAGATCATTTGAGCCTTGAGATTTTCTTGTTGTTCTTCACCTTCATCCTCTTGTTTGTTTTCATGTTCTTCTTCTTCATTTTGAATTATTGAGTCTTTTAGGGTGATCTCCTTCATCCCTTCTATAAGAGGATCTGCATCATCAATACTTTCATTCTTTCTTGAAGGAAGATCGTTAGTTTTATCAAAAACAATATGTATTGACTCCTCTATTACTAAAGTTCTTTTGTTGAAAATTCTAAAAGCTTTGCTAGAAGAGGAGTAACCAAGAAAAATAGCTTCATCGGATTTTGCATCAAATTTTTCTAATCTTTCTTTACCATTGTTCAAAACAAAATATCGACAATCAAAAATATGAAAATATACAATGTTTGTTTTCTTCCTTTTCAAAGCTCATAGAAAGTTTTCTTTAAAATTGATCTAATTAAAGCATGGTTTAATATGTAACATATCGTGTTAATTGCTTCCATCCAAAAATATCTTGGGAGGTTACTTTCACATAGCATGGTACGGGCCATTTTTTCAAGGATTCTATTTTTTCTTTCTACTACCCCATTTTGTTGGGATGTCCTAGGTGCTGAAAAGTTATGGTCAATACCTTTTTCATCACAAAATTTTTCAAAATCTTGATTTTCAAATTCAGTTCCATGATCACTTCGAATATTTTGAATTAAAAAATCTTTTTCATTAGTGACTTTTTGATAAAATTTTGAGAACACATGAAAAGTTTCAACCTTATGTGCCAAAAAGAAGACTCATGTAAAATGAGAGAAATCATCAATAATCACAAAGCCATATCATTTTTCACTTAGATTAGTAGTTCTAGTGGGTCTAAATAAATCCATGTGCAATAGTTCTAATGGCCTAGAAGTTGAAATAATATTTTTAGATTTGAATGAGACTCTTGTTTGTTTATCCAGTTGGCATGCATCACAAATTCTATCCTTTTCAAAATTTAATTTGGGTAAGCCGGTAACCAATTTCTTTTTAATAAGTTTTGAAAGTGAATACATGCTAATATGTGCAAGCCTACGATGCCAAAGTCAACTAGTCTCATTAATCTTGGCATTCAAGACTACTAGGCATTGCATGTTTATTTTGAAAAGATCATTCAAATCTATCATATAAATATTACCATGTCTATGCCCAATAAATTTAATGCCTTCATCAATAGGACTAGTTACTATACAAAATGAAGATTCAAAAATGACTTTGTATCCTTTATCACAAAATTGACTGATGCTTAATAGATTATGTTTCAAACCATCTACTAATAAAATATTTTAATATATTTGAAGGGAGTGATACCAATGTTACCTATACCGATGATCTTTCTTTTGCCATTGTCTTCAAAGGTGACCATCCCTCCATCTTTAGCATCAAGTGTAATGAATTGGGATTCATCACCAGTCATGTGTCTTGAGCACCTGCTATCAAGATATCATTTTCGATTTGTTCCTTAGAATGCAAGACACACCTACATACAAAAATCAAGTTTTGACTTTAGGTACCCAAGTTTTCTTGGGTCCTCTTTGGTTAGTTATAATGGTTCCTTTTGGAACCCATATTTTCTTCATATTAAAATTTTTAGATTTGTTAGAAAAACATGTATAAGATTTGTGTTCTACTTTACCACATTTAAAGCAAGTAATATTTGAAAACTTGTTGCATGATGAGTTTACAAAGATATTTTTCAGAAGTTTTTATTTCTTTAAAGGGTTATATCTAAGACTGGCTTTATCATAAATGGTCTTTTGATTGTCAAGTATCATTTGAAGTTTATTTGAACTTAAAGTGAACTTTTCAACCATTGATTTTAACTAGGCAATCTCATTTTTTAAGTTCAGATTTTTTTGAGACAAGATTGATTTTTTATTTGAAATAATCTCATTTTCTTTTAGTAAAGATTGATTCTTTGATTTCAATTCTTTATTCTTTACCCCTATCTTTTTTAGTTCATCAATTAGATCATAAAATGCTTCATGAAGTTCTTCAAAGGTAAAGTCATTAGGAGTTTCAGTGTTTACCTCATTTTCATGTACCATAAGGCACAAGTTGGCTTGTTCATTTGAATCTTCTTCTTCGGAGCTTGACTCATCACTTTCACTCCATGTAGCCATCATAGTCTTTTTCTTGTACTTCTTGGGACCCTTCTTAAGTTGTGGATATTCAGACTTAAAGTATCCCAGCTTCTTACATTTATAACAAATAAGGGATTGCTCCTTATCCTTCTCTTTGCTATGTTCTCATTTTGTAGGTGGCTTCTTCCTCATTCTTTGTCTTTTTTTTTCAAAAATTCTTAAACTTTCTAGTAATGAGGGCCATTTCTTCATCTTGCTCTTCATTTTCTGTATCATCAGATTCCTCATCAAGTTGAGCAGTGGATTTGAGGGCGATTGTCCTCTTCTTTTTGACATCTTTTTTTTGATGTTGTTTCATGCTTAGCTCATGTGTCATTAGCGATCCTAGAAGCTCCTCCAAGGGTAAGATATTTAGATCTTTAGCTTCTTGGATTGCGGTCACTTTGACCTCCCAAGTTCTTAGTAAAGACCTAAGAATCTTTCTCATGAGATCACTGTTAGAATAAGACTTACCAAGACTTTTTAGATCATTAATAATATCAGTAAAATGAGTAAATATTTCAGTTATTGATTCATCATGCTCTATTTTAAAGAGTTCATATTTATGCACAAGCATGTTAATTTTTGATTTCTTCACTTGATTAGTTCTTTCATGAGTTACTTCTAATCTATCCCATATTTTTTTAACTGACATGCATGTTGAAATACGATTGAATTTATTAGCATCTAGAGCACAATATAAAATATTCATGGCTTTTGCATTAAGTTGAGCAATTTTCTTGTCAACCTCATCTCATTCTTTTTCGGATTTGGTTGATTCCATACCATCAATTATTTTAGTGAGTGTGTGTGGTCCATTTACTATGATACTCCATATATCATAGTCAAGTGCTTGAATAAAAATTTTCATCCGAGCTTTCCAATAAATATAATTTGACCCATTAAAAAGTGAAGATCGATTTGTGGACTGTCCCTCGGCTAGTGAAGCACCAACTTGAGTTGTCATAGATCTTTAGCTCTTTGATGGTTAAATCAAAGTAGAGCCAGAGCATCGGGCTCTGATACCACTTGTTGTCCAGCTATGCAACCCAAGAGGGGGGGTAAATTAGATTTTTGAAAATTTAAAATTAATTTAGAACTATAAGGATTAAGTAATAAAAGGCAAGTTAGTTGAAGTGAGTGATTTAAGCAAAGTGAAGATATTAGATACAAGAGTGCAAAAAAAAAAAAAAATAAGATAGAGAACAAGTAAGCACACCACAAACAATCAAGATTTATAGTGGTTCGGTGCCAACCTTGCACTTACATCCACTCTCCAAGCTCCTACTTGGGAATTCAAATCCACTAAACCGTATTCAACAAGAATACAACGTCGGTACCTCCGACTCTAGCTATCCCAAGCTAGAATATTTATTTTTCGAGTACAAACCAACCCAATACAATCCGATTCAAAGTTTGGATCAACCTTTTTACATTTTGAAATCCTTCCAAAACTAAAGATCAAGTCAAAACAGAGTATATGAGTTAATCACACGAAAATATAAATTTAGCTCCTTTAATGAGCAAATAAAACTTTAAATACACTTTACACAATAAGAAGAAAGCTTTTCTGATTTTTCTCAAGGTGGTTGAAGACTTGAATGAGCTCTTGAGGGTTGGTGAACTTGAAATGAAAGCTTCTTTAACTTTAAGAGGGCTCTTTGCTTAGGGCTAAAATGAATGCTTGAAATCTTCTTCAAAACCTTCAATCTTACTTTTTTTTTCCTCCTTTAAGTACCTTTATAGCTTCAATAGATGGTAGAGAGAAATTTGGGCTAAAATAGAGCCGTTAGAGATCATTAAATGAGCATTAAATATGCCAAAAAGAGCTGAAAAATTAGCAATTACGGAGTTTTTTTGTTGCAGGGATCGACTCATAGGGTCGACTCATACATATGAGTCGACTCATGGGGTCGACTTCTGTGGCACAGAACAGAAAATGACTGTTCTGTAATTTTGATGTATACAGCAATAGAGGTCGACTCATGCATAGGGGTCGACTCATGGGGTCGACTCAATGGGTGTGTCAGCTAAAAAATCAGCATGCCATTCAGCTCCTTTTGACATGAGTCAACTCAATTTTATAAACATGATTTTTTTTCAAAATATACATCCAAAAATATTGAGATTACCTCCAAAAGAATACAAATCTTCTATTCTTGCTCTTGAGACTTTCGAGTTAGGATTTGGTGAAATTACGATTTTATCTCTAAAAAATAATAAATTTTTTTTTAAGTCAAAATCATTAGTAACCCCTTCAAATACTTTGTAATCATCAAAATCAATTCAAGGAGCAACAATTGGTATAAAAAAATTAAAAAAAATTTCTAAGCTATCATGGGGTAGAGCATCTTTTATGCCATGCTATAGTATGCTACTAGGGTATCAACACACTCCATAGCTATCCTCATTTAGTATAGCTTTTGCTCGTCAAGCAAGAATCAAACAAATACAAGTTGGCTAATATTGGTTCTCCAAAGCAATAGCTACATATTTTTGTACATTTTATTAAAGTGGATCGTAACTCCACAATACTATTCTTATAAAAAGACTTATTAGTAGACTATCTGAATATTTGTTATTTGATGGTTGGAATCTCCATTCTTCCTTACATCATCCACAAAATGGAGATCAAACCATTCATCCTTGTCAGAGTTATCCAGGTATATCATCCTGAATATTTTTGTGGATGTTCTTCTAGTTTTCATCACCTCTATCCTCACTCCCTTGTTTCTTTATACTTCTCTTTGACAAATAATCACTATGATGACTAATATTGAGATCACCAAAGTTTGGAGGCTCAAGAGAACTAGCTTGGAGAATATAAAGTGATCCATATTTTTGCTTGGAGTTTAATAGGCATTTTTATTAGGCTTATTTTATCATAGAAATCTTCTCTCCTCCTTCACCTAAACAGATGCCCTTTTAGCCATAACTTTGAAAAATATAGAGGAGGTTGTCACATTAACATAAGTCCTTGATTATCCATCTGTTCTCAATCTAAAATTTTCTCATTTGGTTCAAAATCTTAAGTATGTTAATAGCATAAAAGAAAGAATTAAGATAATGTAATTTCATAAGTTCTTTTACGTCTTCAATACCATGAAATTTATGAGTAGATCTTTCCTTTTTCTATCCTCCTTCTCTAATCTCACTTATGAAGCCTTCGATGCCGCCATCCCTCTCTATGCTGACTTCTATAACCCCACGCTCTCCCTCCATAGTTGCTCCCTCCATCTCCATCTTTTTCTTTTGATGACCCCTTTTTCCTTTCCTTCTCACCCCTTTCTCCTCCTCACCCTTCTCTTATAAGAGTGAGGGGCATTTTCATCCATTAAAATAGTAAGTAAGACCACATTGAAATATTTTCATAACTAAAAGAGTCGATTTAATATTTTTTAAAGTATAAAAAATGTAAGTGAAATTAAACTAAAGTTGAGGAGATTTTTTGTAATTTATCTCTTTTTCTATCACATAAAAAATTTTGTTCCTATTTTATATTATTATATTATATACTTGATTTGTTGATTGACTCTAATTGTATATATGGATTAATAAAAATTTCACCAAAATTTTTGTTGAAGGAGGTCTCGGTTCAAGTGAATGCATTTGAGTTAGCAAGCAAGTCGGGTACAAGAGAAAAAGAATATGATCTTCTGGTTCTAAGTGAGCTGGGCGGTCATTCTTCTACTCCTTTCTTTCTATGGATTTGCCTACCTCTCTAATTTTTGGTGTGGAAGTTAGAGATGGTGTTTTCATTAGATCCTTTGCCAGTATGGTCAAATGAGAAAGTGAAGAATTATCTAAGGTTGTTAAGATCTAAGGATATGCAAGCATTGATTAGATAGAATCGGAGAAAGGTTGCACTATTGGCTATTAAGAGATTGTAGAAAAAATTAATTTTGATGTTGAAGATTTCAACTTTTTAATAAGAAATATTTTGAGTATTTGTATAAAAGATCTTATAACATCATACATACCTTGAGATTGAGTTTCGGTAGCTATAGTTGAGCAATTGACTTCTGCTCGAGAAATATAAAAAATTGATGGCCGAATATGGTGAAATGTAGCACAAGGTTGTCAAGTAAAAGAAAATGTTAAAAGCAAAAGTGGATCATCTATAGAAGAAAATTCATTATGATTGTGTGTCGGCAGCTTTTTTGACCATGCAACCCGCTGTACCCCTAACTTGATGACTCCAAACTACCCTCGATATTTTATTTTTTTATATCAACATAGAAACTTTATAAAAATATATGTGTAGGATATATTTGAATGTATAAATATCTTTATATAGCCAGTTGAATTCTTTATCTTATATAAAAGAATTATTTGATCTTTGCCAAATTTTTTCCCCCACACATAGGTTTTGATTGCTTTTATATACATTTCTTTTTCTTATTTTTTAGAAGAATGAACATAGAACCGGCTAAAACTACCAAGCATAATAGAATGGTGGGGATGAGTACAATTACTGAACAAAAAGATCATAGCTCAAAACAAGAGAAAAAGATATTGAATACAATAATTGGAAAACATAGTTGCTCCTATTTGTTTGTTCATTCCATTGCCAATGGTGAAGAAAATGTACATGCATTCACAATATTGATGCAAAAGCTCAAAAAAAGAAGAATTATTTGATAATAAAAATAGCTTACTTCTATGATTAGATTAGGTTGATGATACTGCTAAAATTTCAATGTAGAAGATATTTCTCGGTAGATAGCGATGATATTTCTTTATCGGATGATAGCATATTTGCAATTGATGGAGATATAACTTTTTAGAAAATTAGTATTTGATATTATGTTATATGATATGTGGTGGTATTAAGATTTATTTCAACATCAAAAATCACCTGCAAATTTAGATAAAAATGTAGGTAAGGTGTTTTGTGGTAACAATTTTTTTTTTGTATAATATGCTCAAAATATTGGTGAATTTCTTTTTTATAAGAAGTTATGAACCATTAAATTTTGGATTACCTGAACATTGTTGTCAATGTTGCAGAGCTATGTTTGGGTATTAAGAATGCAAATGCAAGCTCCATGACACAAGCAGATCTGTATTTAGTTTATATCATCATGAAGGATGGGTGAATCCACCTTTCCTCAAATAAACACTAGCATTTGTTGGCTTATGACAGTGGAAAATCATTCACATCTCCAACCTAGACCTGCTATTACTGCTATAAAGGCTGAAATTGATATGAATCAAAACTAAAACTTGAGGACAGAATCCAGCTAAAATTTCACTCTATCTAATCTAGGAGAAAATATTTCTAGTTAAATACTAATAACTATAACAATAGATGGATCAGTTCTTGATGAAAACAACTAAGAGATCAACAAATTTTGTCGCATAGAACTTACTTTTCATTATAGATCTCCACCTCGACCTCAGCTAGATACATCCTAGCATTTACCGAACTTTGAAAGATAGATCAGAATAGACCACATATCTGCAATGGACCCAAAGGTTGTCGAGCATGCCATACTAAACTAGAAGTAGTAGCTGGATCCTTGGCTTATGCCGAGGAGTTCACCTCGGCTTTGAATGGTTATTTCAGGTCGGCTAGAATTGAACTACAGTCGAAGAACCACCATTGATGGAATCCACCTCTCCAGTAAATTAGAAAAGCCCAAATAGAGAAGAACTTTTTCATGATCAAATCTTTTCCAAAAGAAAAGAACTCTCACCAACTCAATCTACATGCAAAATTTGAAAGCCAATCAAGACTCTAAGACATATATGACTCCAACTCCTCTCCTATAAATAAAGGGGCACAAAGACCCTCAAGATAAGTTCTCTACTCCCACTCTCTCCCTCATTGTTATCTATCTTCTGACTTGAGCATTGGAAGATCTGCATCAGAGAACACCCTAAAAATTTTTTTTTGCAGATTTTCGAATAGAGCTCCAACAGCTGCACCTTGGTTATCTCCACCTCGATGGTCCAACCTTAGGCATGGAGATTAGGAGCAACATTTGATGCTAGAGGAAGGGCCCCCAATCAAGTTTGGGATCCTATTTTGAGAGGAGAGAGTTCACCAAAGCCAACGACATCCTGCCATAGAATGCACCACTACCGCCGACCCAAGAGAATATCCCACCGCAGTGCCAGCGATCTCTCAAGATTAGTACAATAGTCTCATCCAATAGGTACAAACTTTTTCAGCCATAGTGAGAGAGATGCAGCAGAACACTGAGCCTTGGTCTGCTCCAAGGTTCCACAACTGGCTAGAGAAAGGTCAGCCGATCGACCTCCTCATAGCCTTAGGGTGGGTGCCAATCGCCTTTGCCGACCTAACAGCCCTAGTCTACAATAGCATAGGCAATCACCCACTCCACTCTCGAGAAGGGATTTGACACAAGGCCACTTCTCTCCTCATCGCTTCCCAACTCAAGAGGATGATCTAGAGAGGAGGCTCTAGGAGATGCAATAGCGGATTGACATGTTACAGGCACCACAATAGCAAGATGCAGATCTAGGTTTCAACACAGATCCTCTATTTACCCAGAAGATCATAAATGAGCAACTACCGCCCCAATTCAAAATACCACAGGTGGAACCGTATGACGAAACTGTCGACCCAGTGGACCACTTGAAAACTTTTAAATCCCTCATGCTCCTATAAGGAGCAACTGATGCAACCCTTTGCCAAGCTTTTTCTTTGATTTTGAGGAAGGCCGTCTGCCACTGATATTCAAGTTTGCAACCGAACATCGTGGACTCTTTTTACCAGCTCAGTCAGATGTTCATTATGCACTTTGTTACTAGTCGCTGGCAGCACTGCAACTCAGACTTTCTCATCTGCATAAAACAGTGAGAGGATGAGCCACTCTGAGACTATATCAGCCGCTTTAATGCTACAACCTTAGAAGTATGGAACTTAGATCAATCTGTGGTAATGACCATGCTAAAGGCCAGACTTCTCCAAAATAACCTTCTTTTCTTGCTTAATAAAACATATCCGAAAGACTTTGCCAAAATGTTGGAGTGGGAAGAGGTGTGCTTAAGCAGAGAAAGTCTGGGACCAGCAAAGGGAGAACCTCGACATTGGATCATAGCCAAAGACTGAACAGGATAGGAAGAAAGATTATCGATGAGTGCGGCATCGATGCATCAAACAAAGTCTCCGTTGGTCTTGAACTCCACGTTGGGAAAATCTAGCTAGGTCTCCCATAAGGTGATGTCGATCTAGAACTCTTCCATGGAAGTTTCACTATTTTACTCCATTGAACACCCTCCAAGCTCAGATATTGATGGAGATCGAATGCCAAGAAGAGCATCCCTGGCCAAGAAAAATGACTATTCCGATGCAAGCGAAAGGAATCTGAGGAAGTATTGTAGATACCACTGGGATCATGGATACAACACAGAGGAGTGTTGGTAACTTAAAGAAGAGATAGAGGTGCTTATCCTATGGGGATGGCTTTGGCATTATGTTGATGAGCGACAGATCCAAGAAGAACCTCGGGGTGATCTACCACGGTAAAAAGACTTCAATAGAAATCAACCAATAGCAGGTGAAATAGGTGTCATCGTTGGGGGGCAATTTGGCCATGCCTCATCCAAAATAGGCCAAACTAAGGATAAAGAGCCAAAGAAGAGAAAGGTAGGTGATAAAATCACCTTCTCCGAAGTCGACCTAAAAGGAATAAAATACTCACATGATGATCTTGTAGTTATGTCATTGAATATTTCAAATTATGATGTACATTGAGTCTTGATTAATAATGGAAGCTTGGTAGATATCTTGTTTTATGATACTTTTATACAAATGGGCTTGGATCCTAGACAGCCAATGAGGAGGAACTCTCCTTTGATCAAATTCTCAGATAGTATAGTGCCCGTGGAAGAAACCATCTCCCTTACCACGATAACAGGATGAGCTCCAAAATAGGCTATTGTCAAACCAAACTATTTCATGATGAAAGGCCCATCCATGTATAATGCTATCTTAGGTTGGCCCAGATTGAACTTTCTCTAAGCTATGGTCTCAACTTATCACATGGTGGTAAAATTTCCAACTCCCTATAGAATTGGTGAGCTCCGAGGTAATCAGCAGTTAGCAAGGGAATGTTATATGGTGACCTTGTGGGGAGAAGCACTTGAAGAATAGTCAGTGGAGGAGCTTGATGTCCAAGATGAACTAACTGAATAGAGAGGTCAGCCAGTGGAAGATCTTGTCCTAGTATCGATTGATAAAGTTGACCTGAATAGAGTTGTTAAGATCGACTCCAATCTATGTGAAGAAGATCGACTGCATCTCACCTCATTTCTCTGAGCCAATGTAGTTGTGTTTATCTAGTTAGCTTCTAATATGTTAGGCATCGATCCAGATGTCATAGTTCATCATTTGAATGTGGACATAAAGTATCACTCAGTTAGATAAAAGAAACACAGTTTTGCCCCTGAATGATAGAAAGCCATAAGAGAAGAGGTCAACAAACTCTGAAAGGCAGGGTTTGTCTGAGAGGTGTATTACTCGAAATGGTTAGCTAATATGGTACTAGTTAAGAAGGCTAACAAGAAGTGGCATGCATGCATTGATTACATGACCTCAACAAGGCATATTCTAAAGATAGCTACCCCCTATCTCAGATTGATCAACTAGTAGATGCAACCTCGGGCCACCATCTTCTATCTTTCATGGATGCATTCTTTGGATACAACCAGATTTGAATGGCTCCCAAGGATGAAGAGAAAACATCTTTTGTCGCTGACCAGGGTCTTTGTTGCACAAGGTCATGCCATTTGGTTTAAAAAATGTAGGTGCAACCTACCAATGGCTCATTAATAAAATTTTAAAGAGCAGATCGACAGAAAAATGAAGGTATATATAGATGATATGCTTATCAAAAGCAAAGCGATCAAGTGCCATATTATTGATCGAGGAGACATTCGCTACACTATGGTATTTTCAAATGAAGCTCAATCCCAGCAAGTGCACATTCGACATCACCTTCAATAGAATTCTAACTTCATGGTGTCATAACAGAGGATTAAAGCAAACCTTGAGATGATCTAAGCTCTTCAAAAGATGAAACCTCCAAAGATGATCAAGAAGGTCCTGTGCTTGACTGAAGTATCGCGATCCTCAGTAGGTTCCTCTCAAGTCTGGTAGAAAAAGGTCTTGCATTTTTCAAAGCTCTTAAGCAAACAAAAGACTTCCAATGGTCCGAGCAATGCCAAGTCACTTTTGATGAACTGAAGAGATACCTCGGCTTGCCACCCCTTCTAAGCAAGCGAGAGCATGAAGAGGTGTTCTATCTATATCTTACAATTTCACTCTCAATGATTAGTTTGGTTCTCGTTTGATAGGAAGCGGTCCAAAGGTTGGTTTACTATGTCAGTCAGTTCTTCATGATGTCGAGGTCACATACAAAGCTAGAAAAGATGGTTTATGCCCTCATGGTATCCTCCAAGAAGTTGCACCCATACTTTCAAGTACGCACCATTGCTTTTGTCAGCGATCAACTGATTAGGTCGGTACTTCATAGGTTGGACACTTCGGGTCCACTAGCTAAATGGGTTATTGATCTAGGAGAGTTTGATATAAAGTATCTCCAGAGACCATCTATCAAAGCTTAGGAATTAGCTAATTTTGTCCTGGAATGCACCATCTCGGATGAGGAGTCAGGTGATGAATTGATGGCCTCAACATCCGAGGAATGCTGGGTTCTCCATGTCGACAGCTCTTCCAATATGGTCGGCTCAGGAGTTAGGCTGATTTTGACCAGCTCAGATGGAGTAATTGCCAAGTACATCCTACATTTTGAGTTCTCCATCTCAAATAATGAAGTTGAGTATCAGGATCTAGTAATCGGCCTAAGAATAGCAAAGGAGATGGGAGTTCAGCATCTGAGAGTTCATAGTGACTCCTAGCTCATCGTCGGATAGGTGCAAGATGAGTATGAAGCATAAGAACCTAACATAATGAAGTATTTATAGAAAGTGAAGGATCTTACCTCTGGCTTCACCACCATAGACATCTAATAGATATTGAGGTCAAAAAATGTGAGGGCTGACCTATTATCTAAACTCGCCACTCTTAGGGCCACCAATCTAAAGAGGAGCTCATACCTAGAGATCCTAGAATACCCAAGCATTAAAGAGCTCACCATAATGCAAGCTAATCTCGAGCCGAGTGGATAGATCTGATTGTCTGATATTACAAGATGGAGTGCTGCCAACTGATGAGAAAAAGCTAAAAAGCTAAGGCACCTTGCACCTTAGTACCTCATGTATGATAAAAAGCTATACAAAAGGTCATTTTCTCTCCCTTTACTTTGGTGTCTCCGACCCTTGAAAGCAAACATGCCCTATGTGAGGTTTATGAAGGAATCTGTAGCAACCACCTGAGGGGCAAAGCACTTGCTCACAAGGTTCTTTGGTAGGGTAATTTTTGGCTGAGCATGCAAAAAGATACAGCCAACCTAGTGAGTAAATGCGACCAATGTTAGAAGAACTCTAATATTCAATGCCGACCTTCGACCCTCTAGTCTTGATCATCACGTCTTAGCCTTTCACCCAGTGGAGAATGGACATCCTCAGATCCTTTCCTATCGGCACCGTATAGAAGAAGTTTTTGCTCATCGCAATCGACTACTTTAAATGGGTGGAAGCAGAAGCGTTGGCGACCATCACCGAGGCTAAAGTTCATGATTTTTTATGAAAGTCTATTATTTGCCGATTTGGTTTACCTCGAACTATTACAGACAATGGGTACTAGTTTGACAATTCAAAGTTCATAGGATTTTGTAACAGACTTGGCATCTCCCATAGATTGACTTCGATAGCTCATATCCAAAGCAATGGTGAGGCTAAGATAACCAATAGAATTTTACTGCAAGGACTCAAAGCTCAGCTTGGTCGAGCTAAAGGATTGTGGGTTGAAGAGCTGTACAACATACTTTGGGCTTACTGCACAACTCAATGAGTTCTTATTGGAGAGACTCCCTTCAAACTCGCTTTTGGGACTAAAGCTATCATACCTTTGGAGATTGATCTACCATCGCTTCGGATGAAAGAATTTGATGAGAATAACAACTCAATTAGGCTGAGGTGAATCTGGACTTATTGGAGGAAACCCAAGAGCGGACATGAGTACAGATGGCCAACTACCAACAGAGGATAGCTCAATACTACAATTCAAGGGTCCAAAGTAAAGTCTTTCGAGCAGAAGATCTTGTCCTCTGGAGAGCCAAAATATCTCATCCAACCAAGCACGGGAAGCTTGCGCTAAACTAGAAAGGCTTGTATTGCATTAATGAAGTGGTTCGACTAGAAGCATATCACCTTCATCGACTGGATGGAATCCCAATCCCCAAAATCTGAAACTTTGACAACCTATGTATTTACTACCCTTAGTTGTAATTCTTGTTGAATCGAGCAATAAAAGTTTATTTTTGTAGGATTAAATGTTCTCTTAGATTCTCCATTATGCACTCCTCATCCACAGACGAGCTGAGTGGAACGTGTCTCTACGATTCTCCAACATGTGCTCCTCATCTATGGATGAGCTGAGTGGTATGTATCTCCATGATTCTCCACCGCACGCTCCTTATCCATGGACAAGCTGAGCAAAATGCATCTCCACGATTCTCCAACGTGCACTCTTTTTTCATGGATGAGCTGGAAGGTATGCATTTGCATGATTCTCCATCGCACACTCCTCATCTATAGACGAGCCTCATCTATAGATGAGCTGGGCGATATGCATCTCCATGATTCTCCAACGTGCACTCCTCATTCTCAGATGAGCTAAGTGGAACATGTCTCCACAATTCTCCAATGCACACTTTCATCCATGAATGAGTTGGATGGTATGCATCTCAATGATTCTCCATCGTGTGCTCCTCGTCCTCGGATAAGTGAGTGATATACATCTGCATGATTCTCTATCACACACTCCTGATCCACGGATGAGTTGGGTGGTATGTATCTCCATGATTCTCCAACACATGCTCCTCATCCTCGAATGGGCTGAGTGTTATACATCTCCATGATTCTCTATCCTGTGCTTCTCATCCAAGGATGAGCTAGATGGTACATGTCTCCATGATTCTCCAATGCATGCTTCTCATTTTCAGACAAGCTGAGCGATATGCATCTCCATGATTCTCCATCGTACGCTCCTCATCCATGGATGAGCTGAGCAGTATGCATCTTCATGATTTTTCAATGTACACTCCTCATCCTCAAATGAGCTGAGTAGAACACATCTTTGTATTCTCCAATGCACACTTCTCATCCTCAGATGAGCTGAATGGAATGCATCTGCATGGCCCTCCAATGCATGCTGCTTATCTTTAGATGAATGGAGCAAGGCTACGTCATTTTTAAACCTCATCTTCATATGGCTATCTAGAGGAGCTAAAAATGATGGCTTCATCTTCGATTATTAACAATCTATCAAATACCTACTCGAGATCAGAGGCCAAACTCAAGTACTCTAAATAATGATTTCTATGACTTGATAGGTACATGTTTGAAGAAAAATAAAGCAAGAGAAAAGAAGAGGAAGCCAAATTATGAAAGGTGAAATATCATTAAGAAAGTTTTTACAAGGCTTTTTGATCAGTCTGGTACAAAAATACCTCAGCTAAAATTGAGGATAATAAAAATGGACCGACCAATTCATAAGCTCGAATAGGCTCGAGCTCAGGTACAATAAAATTTTAAGCCCCATCAGGGGCATGAGAGTCTCCAAAACATCAGGGTTGGGAAGGATGATCACCACCAGAGGTTGGGCCGATGCTGCATCCTCGGCCACCCAATCTCCACAGACCAGGCTAGAGATCTCCTCGACGTGCATCTCCTCTTCGACGACCTCGGTGACTTCTTCTTAGTCATCTGACCTAGGGCTTGAGGTTGAGATCAAGAAGTAACTCCAAACCTTTGCCTCAAAGTCCACCCATCCCAAAAGGTAGGACTTAGATGCGAACACCACTTTGATGGTCCAGAGCCTACAAAAAGCTTCAACTGTGGTGACCTTGGCGGCTTCTAGCTTCTTCTCCCATTTGCTGACCTTCACCAATAAATGGGTTCGATCTCACCTTGAACCTTTGTGAATTCAACTTCAAGCCCTTTCACCTTGGCCTTCAGTGACCTGACCTCCTCCTCGACCTTGATCTTTGAAAGTTGGGCATCATCCATCCTCCTGTTGGTCTTTTCCTCGACCTCTCTCAAAATTCACTAAGCTTGCAGATCACCTCGATGAAGTGATTGATGTGGTGAACAAGCTAGAGAGAGAGAGAGAGAGAAAGGAAGGAGAAACAAAGCCTAAGTAATGGTGAAGATGAACTAAAGGAAAGCTCGACAAAAAATCAACATTGATCCAAAGAAGGGAATCATATGAGTCTTGAACTCAAAAGACACCTCTTTTTGGTTCAAGGCCTCAATGTCAACAAGCATCATCGTCATGTTGGAAATTATATCCTAAAGCCAAGCATTTGACAATTGTGCTAATTATAAATGTATATGAATTGATAAATGATAAAAATTATTTGACATTTTTCATCATAAGATACATCTTCTAACGAATTCTTATATTGTGATGAAGTCCTTTGGACTACTTTGATTGATAAAAAAAGATTTATTATGTAGTTCTTAAATTGGTTCGTGATAAACAATATGCTATTATCAGGACGATAGCGATATCAAGTGTAGATCATTGTGTGCCATATACGTTGGTTGTTCTCATAACTAAATGGTATGGAGATACTGATATGGCATGCAGGTGAGATGTAAGAGTACATCGTCACTAAACATAACCAATTACAGAGCACTCTGCTATCAATGATAGCTCGTGAAGGGTATGGATATAAGTGTCTCTCCGACTGAGATCATCATGATGATTTGCGAGCAACTCACTGTACTTTGATACTGGACTAACTGAGTTTCTAATTCAGTGACGGAAGATTTTTAGGTCAATCAAGTACTTGTCAAGTCAGTGTGTGAGTCAAGATAGGATTGACCTCTTCGAATTAATAGAGTTAATATATCAATATATTTAATTTAGCAAAATTTAAGCTCGAATAATCCATGAGATGGATTTAAAAAAAATTAAAATATAATATGGATGACTTATCTAAGATTGACAGTTAAATCCTAGGTCATCTCGAGCATTAGGATCAAAAAATAATTATACATAACCATACGCCAATAGGTTCTTGAATGTTGCTTCATCTTCATTCGATCTATCCGGACATCGGGTCACCATTGCTAGATGTTACATCGATTGGTTCAGAAAGTTATTTTTATACTACCGACTTAGATTCAAAACTATAGGATCATACTCAAAAGAAGTTTCTAACTGATCGTGTGACTGATCAATGATTGAGAATCATTCAAGAGCTTAATCATCAATTCGATTGATGGTTAATCTTATATAAAAATTATAATAATTAATTATCAAGTATTAATGAATTAATAAAAGATTAATGAGTAATTAAATTATTGATTAGCTCAATTTGATTGAGTAAAGAATATTAAATTAAATCTAATTAATTAATTCAATTAGGTTTGATCCGATTAGGTTATGAGATAACTTAATCGCTAAGGAAGAATTATTCTGATTTGATCAAAATATTGATCCAATCTATTTCTAATTTGATTAAAATTTAATTAAAAATTTATGAATTAATTAGATTGAATTTTATATATTTTATTTGGCTAAATCAGATATGATTTGATTTGGATTCAAATAAAAAATTAAGAGTCTTTATTGGAATAGGACTCTTCTCCTTGCGCCAACCCAGTTTGCACGCATATATCTCCATGCACAAAATTATTTTGTGTGAGATTTTTTTATAATAAAGATTTTTTTCTTCTCTATCTCACATCCAAATTTAATTTAGTTTTAATAAAAAAAGATTCTAAAATTAGATTTTAAAATATTCTTTATTAGGAGAATCTGTTCTCATCCAAATCAACTTCTTCATGCCAACTTATTTTTCTCTCCTTATATGTACAATATTTTAAGGTGATTTTTTGTAAGAGATCAGTTAGAGAACTATTTTACCATAAAAAAATATGGAAAGGGGCATTCCATATTTTTTTCAGTAGGGCTTGAAATCAAGAGAAGAGGAGACATCTTATGGGAGAGTCCAAGATCCTTAGGACTCTTCACCTAACTTATTACATGCCTATAAAAAGGGCATTTGTTTCTCTCTTTTATGCATGCAAGAGGAAAGAGAAAGGGCTTTCATGTTGAGAAGTCTTTGGGTATGGTTTCATGGTGTGAAAAAAGAAGGAGAGTCTTTTCTCTTGGGGTGTGCGCAAAATCTATTTTTCTAGAGTTCAGTCCTTAGGATTTGGGAAGAGAGAAAAATATTAAAAAAATTATTTTTTTCTCCATCTTTCTTACACTCCTTTATCTCCTCTAGAAGTTCATCTTCAATCTCTAAAAAGGTTTCAAAAATTTGAAGAAAAGATTTAGATCAGCTAAGAAAAGGGTCTTCACGCGAGCTCGCACTCTCGAGAAGATCGATCAGATGGAGCTTCGAATGGACTTCTTGTAGAGATCAGATGCATGTGCGACTATGAGTAACTACAAAGATCCTCTCTACCATAGATCGTCGACCCATGCTCAGGTATCGAGTTTTAAACTCAGATGAGAAGTAGATGTGATCTACTGCTCACATATATGCATGCTGATTTTATCTTCGAATTAGTTTAGATTTTATATGCAACATATCTTGTCATAGATTTTAGAGTAAGTTAATTTGATGATTAAATTATATATATATTAGATTAATTAATTAATCTAATTATCTTTACTGTAATTTATTCAAAAAATTTCAAAATACATGCATGAAATCGTCTACGCATCCCAACAGTGGTATTAGAGTTAGGTTCATTATGATATGATTTATCTGTATATTAAATCTAAATTTTAATTTTATTTAGATCTAATATATAATATTTTGATTTAAATTTAATTAATGATTGATCACACAAATGATATAAGTTATCTGCTGTAGGATTTATCCCTTACAGTGAAAAGATTATCCTAGTTTGTGCTGATCTCGATATAATCTGATTTTATATCATGCATGTGGTATTTATGATCTGATTTAGATATGATCGAAAATTATAATCAGATCTGATATAATTTAGATTAGATCTAAATTCATACATATGTGATATGTGATTAGATTAGATGATCTAATTAGTAAGTACTTAGATTGGTTGATCACCAGGCCATCTGGTCATAAGAGTAAGAAGGGTTTAAAGGCCCTCTCTTCTCATTCGATGGGATGCTCTTATGGTATGTAGAGGTACATGTAATTAGATCCCATGAAGAAGAATATGAAAGGAAAAACTTACTTTTCTGTAAAATCCTAGATTTTAAACTCTAGATTTGTTATATGTGATATAAAGTTATATGAAATATAAGACATCTAATCTATGTGATTAAAATTATTTTAATCATAAAAAATAAAATCTCAAATCATAAAAATTTTAGATATGATCTAAAAGTATTATGATTGATTTTATTTTAGTATTATATAAAAATTTTTAGATCTGAAACTTTTTGAATCGTACTCACACAATTACGGAGCTGACCATTTTGAACTGAGTTGACTCAGTCTCCTTGTGTAGTTGGCTCAATATTGATTGAGTCGATCCGATCCAGTTTTAAATAAAAATTTTTGCATAAAATTTATTATAAATTATTTTAAAATAAAAATTGATATTTTTTCAAACCATAACCTAAATCCATGCTGATGTTGAACTTAATTGAGAATTAAGTGAAGAATTGATTAGATCTAGAATTATGAATTAAAGATCTAATGTCATTCGTATAAATATGGGGTATGGATTAGCTCAAATCAGGTCCTTTTAATTGGGTTAGACCTAAAGTTGAATCAAAGAGTTAATAGACTAACTAGAAAATTGATTAAATCTAACCAAATATTGAATTAGATTAAATCAGAGTTTCTTTAGAATCAATACAATAATTGTAAATGATCAAGTCTATGTCTTTGATTAGATCAAATAGATTTTGATTGTAGCTCAGTGGTTGAATCAAATTATTAGGTTGGTCAAATTGAAACTAATTAATCAATTGATGTCTAAGATAAGTTTGATATTTTGACTGTGGTTTTTAATTGGGAGCGGCTTACCTGACCATTTTGATGGTGTCTAAGGCAAGCTTAACAGACCTTCCCACCAATCTCACTTACCTAATCAATTTGATGATTTATATCTTGATTAGACTGCTAAATGATTTGAGTTGACCTATGCCATTAAGGTTGATCAGTGTGACTGATCTAGGTGCCAGTTCAGTTAGTATGATCTTAATCCAATTTAATAACTTGGTGAAGTCAGTGAGAGAATTATGGTCTACTGATTGATCTCTTCTCATCTTTTTCTAAATTGATTAAATCTTCTAAACATTAGATCTATAAAATGAGTTGGTTATGGTGATAACTAGATATAACCTCCATTAAGGTGAATGATAATGGATCCATTATTTTTGATTGATATTGCAGGCACCATCTGTCTGGTGTTCTCTCTGAATGATGGAATTATCATTTATATATGATAACTTTATTTACTATCTGATGATGGTTGGTTGATCGAGCCATCCTCGGATCTAATCATTCATTAGTTAAAAATACTGAGTAGGTTCATGTTAATGGTTTGACATAATCGAAACTTTTAGTAGAGGCCCATCACCTACTGAAATAAAATTGAGATAAAATTAATTACTAAAAATTATTTAAAAAAAATTGGTTGAAAATCTATCCATAGATGCATATGGGTTGATCGAGCTATCTCGAGCTTGTATGCAGTCTGTGTGGATTCTAGTACCTGCTAAAAATTAAGTAATTTTTCGAATTGGAGGTAGAGGCTACCAATTCGTATAAAATAGTGAGAAAATTTTTAGACTAAAATCCAAATCTTTAGGCTTAATTAATTCATAAACATAGAGATCTTATATTTTCTTTCAGTTATGGCTAGATGTATGTTGCTCCATTCACTATTTGACAGTAACTAATTTATAGGATCCAACTTCATAATTGATATGAAAGTTATAAATAGTTCTAGAGTATGAATGGATCCTAAATATGATTATGGATCCAGCACCCAATGTTCTCATGTCCAATACATATGATGCGATCAAAGGTACTTATTAGAAGTGGCCAAATGATCATATCACCATGTGTATTTTTGAGAGCAGTAAGAACATAATTTAGTTGTAAATTCGATGATGCTCAGTGGGAGAAAATTTTTCAAATATTGAAGTTTTTTATACCTCTGAAGATGTATCTTCAGTAGGATAAGAATTCTTTGAGAAAAAAAAGATACAAAAGAGTCGTGCTTGGGTTAATGAGCTCGAACCGATAAAAAGTCTAAGGTTAACCTGATCTAGCAGAGTCCTTTGATCCGAACAGGCTAAGAAAAGAAATTAACAAAGGATTATTGAACAAGGTACTTATATGATAACACCTTATGATTTCTTATCTGTGACACTGCTACCTGGTATTGGATATTGGAAGTCCATGCAAATTATTGCAATGATTTCAGATTAGTAGAAAGTTTGAAAACTGTAAGAGATTCTGAACATTAGAGTTGAAAGTTATATTCAGTCATGGTTATAGGAATCGTCGAGCCTATTTTTAATTCAACAATATCATTTTTGTGATTGTTACTATTGTCTAATGATTTTTATGATATCATTATGAATGATGTAAAATCATGTGGATAACTGAGAAATGAATTTATGAATAGTCACAGCTTGTTAGTATATTGTACACAATCAAACAAACTCCTTAAAGTAGATAATATCATGAAAAACTTCTTTGATAATTTAGGCTCGATCATATAAATAAGAATAGAATCAACAAGAGATAATTTTTAAAGTCAATGATTGTGAATCATTATCACCCTATCAATCCTATCTTCTTAGTAAGATAATCAAGTCATTTTTTGTTGGAAAAGGTGAACGAGCCAATGATGTTCTAAGTCTGATATATACTGATGTATTGGATCTACGAACATATTTATCATAAATTTAGATTATTTTAAATATTCAAATGATTCCATAATGAAGTAGAGAAAAAATTAAGAAGAGCATTGAAACTATTCGATCAGATCAAAGAGAAGAATACCTTCTGTGAGTTTTTTGATATATCTAGAAGAGAATAAGATTCTCTCTTATTGGAATCAACTTTGTTAGACATAGTTGATCCATGATGAGATTTACAAGTCTGTCAGTCTCCATTTAAGCTTATGCTCTTAAGACTATTTGTTATATTCTGAACTAGATTCTGAATTAATCAGTCATAATAATTCATATGAGATATGGACTAGGCATAAGTCGATATTCTCTTACCTTAAGGTTTGAGAGTGTTTGATTTATGTCAAGTAATTACGACCAATTAGCTTGATCCTAGTCCTATATGTATTATTTTGTAGGATATTCTGAAAAATCTTAGGAATATAACTTCTACCATGCTAAAGAACAAGAGTTGTTCGATATTTTTTTTAAAAAAAAGTACCTTGATGAAGGTACTGATGCTTTTAATGTAGAACTTATGAAGTTCGACAGGTAGAAGAACTGACACAATCTAGTGAACCCATAAAATTAGATTTGATTAGATCAAATTTGGAACCATTGTAAAAGCACCATCAAGGAGATTCGATAGAGTACCGCATCCATTGGATAGACACTTCGGTATCTAGATTTGAGATGTAATTTCGTTGAACTCGATGAGAACAACAAAGATCTAATCACCTACATGGATGCCATGCAGAGGTTCGACTCCGATTAATGGCTTGGAGCCATAGAGTCCAAAATGAAGTCCATAATGGTCAACGATGTATGGATACTCATTGATCTACTCGAAGAAAAAATATTCATAGAGTGTAAGTAGATCTTCAATAGGATCAGAGAGTGTAGATGAGAAGGTGGAGACTTATGAAGCTCGTCTGGTTGCCTAAGGATATCATTAACATTATGGTATTGACCATAATGAGATTTTTTTCCTAAGACAATGCTAAATATTTTGGAGTTAGAATGTGCATTTTGATAAGTGATCAAAATGCATGGCTTCGTTGAGAATGAAGAAGAATCTTGCAAATACAAATGGATTAATAGTTCTGTGAGTGTATTTCTTATTTTGTATATGAATAAATTTTTTTAATCAAAAATGATATTTTTTACATTACAAAAATAAAAGTTTCGCTATTATCATAATTCTCCATAAAAGATTTGAAAAAAAATATCTCTCATTCTAGGGATGAAGATCTATAGAGATAGATTTAAGAGGCTGCTTAAATTTTTTAGTCCAACATACATAGGATATTTATGAGTAGAATTTATTCTATCATGTACACCATATATGAGATCAGATATGGTATACTCATTAGGGTAGTGAGTGGATACCTACAAGATTTGGATGAGAATCATTAGAAGGTCATCCTTAAGTATTTGAGAAATATCAAGAACTGATGACTAGATTATGGAGAATTTGACTTAAAACTTATGAAATTTGATTTTAATTTTTAGTTGGATATAATAATAGCAAGAACATATCAAAATACATCCTTATCCTAAATAATGGAGCAATCTACTGGAAAAGTTTCAAGCAGAGCAATATAGCCAAATTCAAATTATGAGTAGAATGTATTGCAGCATTCAATGCTTGCAAAAAAACTATGTGATTCTACAGATTCATTGACAAGATAGGAGTGGCATCCTTCAATGATGGTCCGCTATATTGTACAGCACTGGAGCATAGCTCATGCAAGAGCTGAAGTCCCATTAGCTTACCAAGCATTTTGCATTGCTACCACCTTATTTAGAAAATCTGTTAAGGTGACGTCAATCTTTAAAAGATCAATTAATAGAAGAACATGACCAACTCATTTACTAAAGCCTCGATATCTAAGAGTTCTGAGATGATAAATCAAAGATGGATATATGATACTATATTGATTGGCTTTAGTCCAAGTGGAGTTGTTGAAAATTGTATCCTAAAGCCAATCATTTGATAATTGTGCTAATTATAAATGTATATGAATTGATAAATAATAAAAGTTATTTAATATTTTTTATCATAAGATTATATTTCTAACGAACTTCTATATTGTGATGAAGTCCTTAGGATTACTTTGATCGATAAAAAAGATTTATCGCATAGTTCTTAAATTGATTTGGGATCAAACGATACGCTATTACTAGGACGATAGTGATATTAAGTGTAGGTTGTTGTGTGCCATATGCATTAGTTATCCTCGTAATCAAATGGTGTGGAGATACTGATATGGCATGTAAGTAAGATATAAGAGTACATCATTACTGAACGTGATCAATTGTGGAGCACTCTACTGTCAAGGGTAGCTCGCGAAGGATATAGGTATAAAAAGTGTCCCTCCGATCTGAGATCACCATGGTGACTTGCAAGCAACTCACTGTACTTTTATGTCAGACTAACTAAGTTTTTAATTCAGTGATGAAAGATTTTTGGGTACAGTCAAATACTTATCAAATCGGTGTGTGAGTCAAGATGGGATTAATCCATTCGAATTAGTAGAAGTTAATGTATCAATGTATTTCAATTTGGCAAAATTTGAGCTTAGATAATCCATGAGATAGATTTAAAAAAGATTAAAATATAATGTGGATGACTTATCTAAAATTGACAGTTGAATCCTAGGTCATTCTCGAGCATTAAGGTCAAAAGATGAATTATACGATAACTATATGTCAATAGGTTCTTGAATGTTGCTTCGCCTTCATTCGATCTATTTGTATGTTGGATCATCATTGTTAGATGGTTACATCGATTGGTTTAAAAAATTATTTCTATACTACCGACTTAGATTCGAACCTATGAGATCACATTCAAAAGAAGTTTCTAACTGATCATGTGGTTGATCAATAATTAAGAATCGTTCAAGGGCTTAATCGTCAATTCGATTGATGGTTAACTTTATGCAAAAATTATAATAAATTAATTCATCAAGTATTAATAAATTAATAAAAAATTAATTAATAATTAAATTACTGATTAACTTAATTTGATTGAGTAAAAAAAATAAATTAAATTAAATTAGATTCAATTAGGTTTGATCCGATTAGGTTATGAGATGACTTAATCGCTAAGGGAGAATTATCTATGATTTGATCAGAACTTTGGTTCAATCAATTTTTAATTTATTTAAGATTTGACTAAAAATTTATAAATCTAATTAGATTAGGTTTCATATATTTTATTTGGATAAACCAAATGTGATTTGGTTTGGATTCAAATAAGAAAATTAAGAGTCCTTATTGGAATAGGACTCTTCTCCCTTACGCCAACCTAGTTTGCACGCCATATATCTCTAAGTACAAAATTGTTTTGTATGATATCTTTTCAAACCAAAGAGTCCTTTTCTTTCTCTATCTCATGTCCAAATCTAATTTGATTTTGATGAAAGAAAGGTTCTGAAATTGGATTTCAAAATATTCCTTATCAAGAGAATCTGTTCTCATCCAAATCAACCTCTCCATGCCAACTTATTTTTTTTTCCTTATATGTGTAATATTTTGAGGAGATTTTTTGTGAGAGATTAGTTGGAGAATTGATTTACTATCAAAAAATATGGGAAGGGATGTCCCATATTTTTTTGGGCATGGTTGCATGAAATAATGAGAGGAGGCGACATCTTATGGGAAAGTCCAAGATCCTTAGGACTCTTCTCCCAACTTTTTACATGCCTATAAAAGAGGGGTTTGTTTCTCTTTTTTATGCATGTAAGAGGCAAAGAAAGGGCTTTCACATTGAGAAGTCCTTGGGCATGGGTTCATGGCGTGAAAAGAGAAGGAGAGTCCTTTCTCTTGGGGTGTGTGCAAAATTTATTTTTCTAGAGTTCAATCCTCAGGATTTGGAAAGGGAGAAAAATATGAGAAAAAATTATTTTCTTCTCCATTTTTTTTTACTCTTTCATCTTCTCTAGAAGTTTATCTTCAATCTTTGAAAAAATTTTAGAGATTTGAAAAAGAGATCCAAATCAGCCAAGAAAAGGATCTTCATGTAAGCTAGCACTCTCGAGAAGATCGATCAGATCGGAGCTTCGAGTGGACTTTCGATAGAGGTCGGATGGATGTGCAGCTACAATCAACTAGTAAAAATTCTCTCTACTATGTCTCTCAGTAGTAGTGATCGTCGATCCGTACTCAGGTATCGAGTTTTGAACTCAGATCAGAAGTAGATGTGATCTACTGCTCACATGCATGCATGCTGATTTTATCTTCGGATTATTTCAGATTTTATATGCAACATATTTTGTCATAGATCTTAGAGTAGGTTGATTTGATAATTAGATCATATGTATGTTAGATTAATTTTTAATCTAATTATCTTCTACTATAATTTATTCAAAAAAGTTTTGAAATGCATGCATGAAATCGCTTATGCATCCAACATGCCATTCAGAGGAGCTCCCAAGCTATTTGATAATTCATAAAGCCTGACCTATTATCATGGGCCCTCAATTCCAATGGAGCTACCATTGGAGGAGAAACACAAGCCGATAGATCGATTGAACAAGAATACATATGACCGAAATATGGGGAGTGCCCGATGAAGGAAAAAATCATTCGATCTGATCGGATTGTCAGGGTGCATCTAAAATTTTTTTTTATAATAAGCTAATTAAATATTATATTTATCTGATGTGCATTAGAATAGGGATCAAAATCTTCAGGAGATTCTTTAATCCAATGCCTTGAGAGGTCTGAATGTATAGATCCTCTATTTCACACGCACGTCGAGCTCCGTAGAGAAGAGGGATGATCTTTGCATCACACCTTCTGAAAGGGCAGTAGGGGAGGGAGGAGATCTAATATTGGATGTGACCCTTCACACCTAGGAAGTGGATGCCAAGGCATAGAAGAGTGCCCAAAAATCTGCACGTCAAGGAAGAAGAGATGGCTCCCTTCTTGTTGTCGCACAAGCACCTCTTTCTCATGGTAATATTGTTTCTTTTTGTTACCCAATTTTCACACACTATCGGTTGATAGAGGGCCTCCCTTTAAGTAGGTGAGGTGTCTTAAATCTGATCAATGTCTTAAGTTGATTAGGACTTCTTATCCAAGTAGAAAATCGGGTCAGAAACAATTGACGCCACCTTTCTTTGCACGATAATTTTCTCCATGCGCAAGAAGAGATATGGGGCAGAATAAAAAATCAGTGCTCCCTCCTCTTGATCAGCCACTAATGAGAGAGTCTTAGAGCTTTGGGACTCTTTGGTTCTAAACTGAATTGACTCAAATTTGATCTGATTTGAATCCGATTCGATCCTGATTCAAACCAAATTTGAATAGACTGTTAATCTCAATCTAATTGAAATTCTGATCCAAATCTAACTTAAATTTTTAACCCAATCAAATCTTAATTAAATCATATTTAATCTAAAATTAATTAGTTTTTGAATTGAATCTCTCATAAATCCTTTGGATCATTGATTAGATAATTATCATCCTTGAAATTAAACCTGAACCTCATATCTAGTGCTAGCTAGCTATAGTCAACTATTTAATTCTGTATAACCTCTAACTTAATTCTTAATTAGGTTAATCTATTTATTCAATCAAGTCACATACTTTCAAATTAAATTCATAGATTTAGGTCAATTTTTTCTTACGTTGCTTGACTTTGTGTATGACTTCATAGATTCGAACACAAAGCCGGTAGCACAGGAATAATTTTTTGTACTAATCAAAGTTACCATCTAGTAATGATTTTCAATGTCTGGATAGGTCGAATATATGCAAGATAATATTCAAGAATCTATACATATAGTTACCACATAATTCATTCCTTTGACCTCGAATGCTTAAGGATGACCTAGGGTTTAATTATTTATCCTGAAAGAGTCATCCACATTGTATTTCAACCTTTCACATCTATCACATGGATTATCCAGGTCCAGAATTTACTAAATTAAAATATAATAATGCATGAACTTCTATAATCTGGAGGGATCAACCCCATCTTGATCCTTGCATAGACTTTGCAAGTACCTGACTGTATCCAATAGCCTTCCATCACTGTATTAGAAATATAGATAGGCCGGCACTAAAACACAGTGAGTTGCTAGTAAGTCACTATGATGATCTCAAGTTTGAGGGACACTAATGTCCATACGCTTTGCGAGCTGCTCTTGACAGCAGAATGCTCCGTAAATGAGTCACTTATTTATTAATGATGTACTCCTATATTTCATCTATATGCCATATCATTATCTCCACACTCTTTGGTTACGAGGATAACTAACCTATATGGCACACAACGACCTATACTTGATAAATGTCATCATCCCTTAATGACGTATCATTTGATCATGAATATGTTTAAGAACCAATCGATAAATCCTCTTCTATCGATTGTCATATAGTTCTAAGGACTTTATCACAACACAAGAGTTCTAATAAGGAAGATGTACACCGTATGATGAAAATATCAAAATAATTTTTATTCATTTATAATTCATATACAAACTATAAAAAGCACTATCATTCAAATGATTAGCTTTAAGACATATTTCCTAACAAATTTTACTTGGATTAAAGTCAATCGGTACAGTATATAATATCCATCTTCTATTTGTGTTCGTCAAACTCTTTGATTTCAAGGGCTTTAGTAAATGGATCGGCCAGATTTTTCTTTCCATCGATCTTCTGAAGGTTGACGTCACCTTGATCCACGATCTTTCGGATAAGATGAAAGCGATGTAGAATATGCTTGATTCTTTGGTGAGTCTTTGGTTCTTTCGCTTAAGCTATGGCTCCAGTTTTATCGTAGTACAGCAAAACAAGACCATCAATGGAGGGTGCCACTCCAAGATCACTGATGAGCTTTCGCAATCAGACTATTTTCTTGGTAGCATCCGATGTTGCAATGTATTTCACCTCACATACTGAATCGACTATGGTGTGCTGTTTAAAATTTTTTTAGCAGATCGCTCCTCCATTCAAGATAAATACATAATCCGACATGTTCTTGCTATCATCATAATCTAACTAAAAGTTGAAATTAGTATATTTCATAAGTTTTAAGTCAATGTCTCCATAAATAAGCTACTGATTCTTAGTATTTCTTAAACACTTAAGGATTATCTTTACAACTTTCTAATGGTTCTCACCTAGATCAGATTGGCACCTGCTCACTACCCCTAATGAGTATGCCACATCCAGTCTCATACATATCATGGTGTATATGATAGATCTCATTGCTGAAGCATATGAAATTCTACTCATATGCTCTCTCTCTTGTATTGTTGTTGGACAATTCTTCTTAGAGAGAATAATTCTATGACTTATCGGAAGATAGTCCTTCTTAAAATTCTTCATGTTGAACCGTTTTAGCACGATATTTATATATGTTGATTGGGAGAATTCAAGCAGCCTCTTAGATCTATCCCTATAGATCTTCATCCCTACAATATAGGATGCTTCTCCCAAATTCTTCATGGAGAACTATGAAGATAGCCAAAGCTTTACACTTTGTAAAATAGAAATGTCATTTCTCATTAAAAGTATATCATCCACGTACAGTGCAAGGAAGGTGATTGTAGAATCATTTGTCCATTTATAAATGCATGATTCTTCTCTATTTCTAATAAAGCCATACGTTTTGATCACCTTATCAAAATATATATTCCAACTTCGAGATGCCTGTTTCAATCTATAAATGGATCTCTGAAGCTTGCACACCTTTAATTTATCTGTAGATGTGAACCCTTCAAGTTATATTATGTGCACCTTTTTTTTCAGGTCCCCATTAAGAAAAGTGATTTTGACATCTATTTGCCAGATCTTATAATCAAAGTATGCCGTTATTTCAAGCATAATTTGGATGGACTTGAGCATTGCCACAGAAGAAAATATCTCATCATAGTCAATACCATAATATTGACGATATCGTTTGGCAACCAAATGGGCTTTATAGATCTTCACCTTCCCATCTGTGCCCTTTTCCTTTTAAATATCCATTTACACCCTATAGGTTTAATCTCTTCGGGTACAAGTGTCCACATACTGTTGATTTTCATGGACTCCATCTCGGATTTTATGACCTCAAATAATTTTTCAGAGTCGGGTTTTTGTATGACATCTATGTAGGTGATTGGATCCTTATCTTTCTCATTGAGTTCAAAAGCAACACCGCTTCAGATCAAAAAATCATAGTATCTGTCCAGCTAACACGGTACTCTATCAGATCTCTTTAAAGGTGCCTCAATAATGGGTTTTAGATTTGATCTAATCAAATTTAGTTCTATATTTCTACTGGTCTATGTCGATTTTTCTGTCTGTCGAACTTCATCAAGTTCAACCTTAGAGGCATTAGTTCCTCTACCAAGAAACTCTCTTTCCAAAAAGACTGCCTTAAGGCTAACGAATATTTTTATTCATCTGCAAGATAGAAGTAATATCTCTTAGTTTTCTTGAAATACTCTATAAAATAACACTTATCGAATGTAGATCCGAGCTTGTCGGTCTATAAATATTTGACATAAGTCAGACAATCTCAAATCCTAAGGTGAGAGAGTATCGGCCTACGTCCAATCATATCTCATATGATATTTTTGTGATCGATTTATTTGAAATATTGTTCAAAATATGGCATGCAATCTTAATAGCATAACCCCAAAAAGAGATCGATGGACTCACAAACCCCATCATGGACCGAACCATGTCTAACAGAGTTCGATTCCTCCTTTCTGACACTCCATTATACTATGGTATCATCGGAGGAATTTATTGTGAGAGAATTTTATTCTCTCTTAAATATGTCAAAAACTTATTGGAAAGATATTCTCCTCCTCGATTTGATCGAAGAATTTTAATATCCTTCTCAGTTTATTTTTCTTCCTCACTATGAAATTGTTTGAATATTTTAAATAATTTAGACTTGTATTTCATAAGATAGACGTACCCATACCTCGATAAATCGTTAGTAAATGTAATGAAGTAGTAATACCCTCTTCTAATAGCTATGTTTATAGGTCTACATACATCACTATGTACTAGACCTAGAATATCACTGGTTCACTCATCCTTTTCAGTAAAGGGTGACTTGATCATCTTTTCAAGTAGACAGGACTCATAGGTTAGCAATAATTCACAATCATTGATATCGAGGATTCTCTTTTTAGCTAACTTATTTATCCTATTCTTATTTATATGACCGAGCCTACAATGTCAAAGATAGGCATCTGTGACATTATCTATTCTAAGATGTTTGTTCGATATGTACATTATACTAGTAGGCTGTGATAAAATATAAATACCATCTTTCAATTATCCATGCATAATTGTGACACCATTCATAATGATATCACAGAAATCTTCTTTTATTGAGAAGCTATAACCATCTTTGGCCAAAAGATCTACAAAGATTACATTCATAGGAAAAGATGGACAATAATGGCAATCATCTAAAATAATGATATTTGAATTGAGAGTAAGCTGAACTTTTTCTATAGCTAGAACTGGAACAGCTCTTCCATCTCTAATATTTAGGAATCACTCACTCTCCTCAAATTTACTACTAACATGAAGTTCCTGCAATAAATTACAGATATAAATTAGATTTCTGTATCCAATACTCAGATAGTAGTATCATAAATAGAGAATTATAAGATGTTATCATATAAGTATCTTGTCTAGTAATTCTTTGCTGATTTCTCTTCTTAGGCCTGTTCTGATCAAGAAAAGCTAGATATAAGGATAATTCCTCTTTCAGTACTCCAACTTCTTATAAACGAAGCATTCTGCTTGACTCTAGTCTACTTTAGACTGATTAATTCGATTGAGCTTAGAAGTCCTAGCACGATACCTTTACACCATCTTTTTCTTTCTTCTCTTAGAGGATTGATGTCATATTGAGGATAAATCCTCAAGTGTGCTAAAGGACTTGTTCAATATTTGAAGCATCTTTTTGGCTGAGCATCAATAAATTTAAATTAAATTCATTACTTATAGTAGCTCTCATTATGCAATGTACTGTCATACAGTCATTGAGCCACTTTGATAAGTATCTCTAACTGTCGCATCTACATTGGAAGCTGGTACTTCAGATGCTGGATCTGTAATCACATATAGGATCCTCTCATGCTCTAACTATTCTCACTTTCGATACCAATTATCAAAATTTGATCCTATAAGCTTGTCACTATCCAATATAAGCAGAGCAACAAATTAATAGCCATCTTGAAAAGAAAACAAAGACCTATTAGTATATGAATTATTTAATTCTAAAGATTTAGACTTTAGTCTAAAGGTCCTTTCACTATTTTATACGAATTGATAGCCTCTACCTTCAATTCAAAAAATTACTTTAATCCCTTAGTGGGTATTAGAATCTACACAGACTGTATACGAGTCCGACTATGGTCAGCCCAACCTATATATATCTATGGATCGATTTTTAACCAATTATTTTTTTAAATAATTTTTAATAATTAATTTTACTCTAGGTTTCATTTTAGTAGGCTAGGACCTCTACTAAAAGTCTTGGTTAAGTCCAACCATTAATATGACCATACTCAGTCTATCTAACCAACAAACGATCAGGCCTGACTCAGTCCATATAAGAGACACGACTGAGCCATCATATAATGAATAATAATTTTAATATCCAAATAAACACCAAGTCTATGGGTTTGCAATACTTATCTAGACTATTGGATCCATTATCATCTACCTTAATGGGAGGCTATGATCTAGTTATCCCCATAACTAGCTCATTTTATAGATCTAATAATTTAAAAAATTTAGTTAACATATTTTAGAAAAAAAAGAGATCAACCAGTCATCAAAAATCTTCTCACTGACTTCACCAAGTCTTGAATTGGACTAGAGACAAGCTGGTCGAAAGGGCACCTAATTCAGTCAAACTGATTTAATGATTTGTGAATGAGAAAAGAGATTAACCAGCAAGTCACAAATACTCTCACTAACTTCAACAAGTCATAAAGAGAATTATAGATAAACTGGTCTAGAGACACCTAAATCAATCATACTGATTTATCTTAATGGCATGGTCAGCTCGAATTGATTAGTGACCTAATCAAATCATAATCCACTATATTGTTTAAAAAAGTGAGTTCAGTGGGAGGGTCTACCTTGGCTTGCCTTAGACACCATTGAAATGGCCAAATAAATGGACTATCAATTAAAAACTATCGATCATATTATCAGTAATATTGCCAAACTTACTTTAGACACTAATTGGTCGATTAATTTCGATTCGATCAACCAAAAGACTCGGGCTAAATCATTAAGCCACAATCAGATCCATTTAGTATGATAAAAATATAGACTTGATCAAGCTACAACTATTGAGGTTGATCTTAGAGTAATTCTGACCTAATCTAATTCAATTTTTAATTAGATTTAATCAATTTCTTTAATTAGTCTATATTTATTTCTAACTCTAGGTCTGATTCAGTTAGAAGATTTGATTCGTGCTAACCATTGTTCATCAATTTATGAGGTATCTTAACATCTTCAATTCTCAAATCTAGATCACTTAATTTCAAATTAATTGTGTGAAATATATGTTTCAGTTTATAGAACTATTTTATTAGAGTTTCAAGTGAAGCATACATCATTTATCATTCAATTTTTAGATCTTAAAATTTAATTTTTAAATCTTAGTTTAACCATTAAACATGCATCAATTTTGATCTAAATTTTATCTATACATCATATGTATCATAGAAAAATTAGATCTCTACATAATACATCATATGCAACATTCAATTTAGATCATAAAATAAATTTTAATATCTAAATTTATTTTATTAAAATTATGATTAATCATAAATCACTTTAGATCTAAAGTAAATATATTCATGATCAAAATAATTTTAAATTTTTTTCACTATTCTTTTTCATGAGACTTGATCACAGTAGCACCCCTACATATTATAAGATAATCTGTCAAATGTACAAGAGAGGGACTCAATCCTTGCTTTCTCTTATGATTAGATGGCTTGACGATCATCTCAATTTAAGTACTGGGCTACTAAGATTAGAAATCTAATTTTTAAAACTTAATTGCATCTACCCATGCAATGAACAAAAAAATATGCATGCACTTTTTATAAACATGATCATATCATACATATTAAGTATCTAATCTAATTAGATCATATTATCATATGATATTTTAAATAAATTTTAGATAAATTTTTGATCTAAATCTACTTTTATATAGCATATAAAATATTTATTTTAGATCTAGAATCATATAAAAAAAAATTCAAATACACACATAAATGTATGAAAATAAAATTTTGGTTAGACTTGATTTGATGTTGTGTAGAATTTAAAATCAGATTTAAAAATCTATCAAAATAGATTCAATTCAGATCTTGATTAAATCTAACTTCCAATCTGAAATAATATCATAAAAATTTTGTTAAAATAGATTTAAAATAAATTTTAATTCGGTTGTTATTTCAGCAAAAATTTGTATCAAGAAAATTATGTTATAACAGATTTATAACAAACCATCATCAACCACTGATTAGGTTTTTGAAATCTGATCAAAATCAAATCAAATAAGTTTTAAACAATAGGTCTAAATCTAATTTTGATGTTTACTATAAAAATCTAATTACATACAATATATAATCATACCAAAAAAATTAGTTATGCATCCATGTATCAGGTCTTGTTCTAATACCAGTTGAAGAAAAAAATCGTCCGATCTGATCAGATCATCAGGGTGCATCTAAAAATTTTTCTATAATAAGCTAATATAAATTCTATATTTACCTGATATATAGTGAAATAGAGATCAAAATTTTTAGAAGATTTTAGAATCCAGTACCTCGCGAGGTCTGAACGCACAGACCTCTACTTCACATGCACGCCAAGCTCGGTAGGAAAGAGAGATGATCTTCAAGTCATATCTTCTGAAAGAGCAGCAAGGGAGGGAGGAGATCTAATCTTGGACATGACCCTTCACACCTAAGAAGTGGATGCCAAGGAGTAGAAGAGTGCCCAAAAATCTGCATGTCAAGGAAGAAGGGATGGCTCCCTTCTTGTTGTCACACAAGCACCTCTTTCTCATGGTAATATTGTTTCTTTTGTGCACAATTTTCACACACTATTGGTTGATAGAGGGCCTCCCTTTAAATAGGAAAGTTATCTTAAATTTGATCAATGTCCTAAGTTGGTTAGGACTTCTTATCCAAGTAGGAAATCGGGTGAGAAATAATTGACACCACCTTTCTTTGTGTGATAATTTTCTCCATGCACAAGAAGAGACATGGGGCAAAATAAAAAACCAGCACTCCCTCCTCTTGGTCGGCCACTAATCAGAGAGAGTTTCAAGATTTTGGGACTCTTTGGTGCTAAACCAAATTGGCTCAAATTTGTCCTGATTCGAACCCAATTCGAGCATGATTCGAACCAAATTCGAATAGGCTATCATCCCAATTTAATTAAAATTCTGATCCAAGTCTAATTTTGGATTTTTAATCTAATCAAACTTTAATTAAATCAAATATAATCTAAAATTAATTAAAATTTGAATTGAATCTCTATAAATCTCTTGGATAATTGATCAGATCATTATCATCCCTGGAATTAAACCTGAACCTTATGTCTAGTGCTAGTTAGACATAGTCAACTGTTTAATCTCGTATGATTCTAATTTAATTTTTAATTAAGTTAATTTATTTATTTAATCAAGTCATATACTTCTAAATTAAACTCATAGACTTAAGTCAATTCTTTTCTATGTTGCTTGACTTTGTGCGTAACTCCATAGGTTCGACCACTAAGCCAGTAGTACAAGAATAACTTTTTATGCTAATCGAAGTTACCATCTAGTAATAGTTTTCGACATCCAGATAGGTCAAATATATGCAAGATAATATTCAAGAACCTATGCATATGGTTATTGCATAATTCATTCTTTTGACCTCGAATGCTCAAGAATGACATAGAGTTTAACTGTCAATCCTGAAAAATCATCCACATTGTATTTCAACCTTTCACATCTATCACATGAATTATCCAAGCTCAAAATTTACTAAATTGAAATACAATGATGCATTAACTTCTGTAATCTCGAGGGATCAATCCCATTTTGATCCATGCATAAACTTTGCAAGTGTTTGACTGTACTAATAGCCTTTCATTACTGTATTAGAAATACAGATAGTCCAGCATCAAGTACAGTGAGTTGCTTGCAAGTCACTATGATGATCTCAATCTGAAGGATACTTATGCCCATATAATTTGTGAGCTACTCTTGAGAATAGAGCATTCCGTAGGTGAGTCACTTGTTCAGTGATGATGTACTTCTACATCTTATCTGTATGTCATATCAGTGTCTTCATATTCTTTGTTATGAGGAAATCAATTTATATAGCACACAAGATCTATACTTGATAAATATCATCGTCTTTTAATGACGTATCATTTGGTCATAAATATGTTTAAGAACAATCGATAAATCCTCCTTTATTGATTGTCATATAGTTCTAAGAACTTTATCACAATACAAGAGTTCTAATAAGAAGATATATACCTTGTGATAAAAATATCAAAATAATTTTTATTTATTTATAATTCATATATAAATTATAAAGAATATAATCGTTCAAACGATTGGCTTTAAAATATATTTCATCACAAAGCTGAATCTCGATGTGAGAAGAAGCAAAAGGTTGGGGGACCGATTCCCCCAATGGAACGTACCTAAGGGGTTGTGCGACTTCAACCCAGTCGAAGGCTCCTTCCTCGGAGGAGCACCACTTAGCCCCAAAGAGCGCCAGCAGCAGGTTGGGCAAGGATGGCCTAAATTCTGCCATGCTTTGGAGCAAGAGCCATGGCATCTTTTTCCTTTTGGCAGCATGACGAAGAGCTTCGATATCTTCGACCCTTATGTCTAGACAAGAACTAAGGTCAGTCAAGAAAGAAAGCTAATGTAAAGAATACTAAAAAATAATTTACTTACCTATAGGATCGATCGAGCTTAACCTGACCTTATGCAAACTATCCTTGGAAAGGAGTTTAGAGAGCGGAGAGAGGTGCAGCCATAGATAAACTTTAGTACCTCCTTGACATCAGATAAAATAGGAGCTCTAATTGTCACCTCTAAGGTTGACCCTATGATGTGCTAATGTCTCAGGGTTGCTTGATCGAGATAAAGAAATACCACTCCTTCCAGTTATGTATTGAGGAAGGAGCATCTCTTGGAAGAGATGACACCCCTTTCAAAGAGAGGCATATCACTATCCAGCCTCTTTAGGGTATTCCTTCAATGTGAAGCATGCTCTAAAGAGACGGAGGTTGGTTCGATCTTGAGGAGAAGGCATGAATAAAAAAGCTATGATTAAATGCCATGAGTTTGGCATTATACAACAGGGGTTGTTTGGTATATATTTAGCAGCTCTACAATTAAGAAGTTAAGAGGTAACCTAAATTTGACCTTAAAAGATTCTTCATAGAGGCTTATCCTACCTCAAGGGGAAGAGCTATGCACTCCCCAGGGCCGACGACCTCAAGCCCAAATTTGGTTGGGATCTGGTATTTTAAACGGATGATCTTTAAGTCCTCTGAGGAGAGGATGGAACTATCCGAAAGGAGCCAAAGTTGGGCATTCCACTCACTTTGAGTTCACTCGAAGAACATCTTAGGTTGGATGCCAGGTCTGCATCTCTTAGGTCATCACCCGAGGTCCAAGTGGTTTGATGGAGACGAACTTGATGCACTTATTCTGAAAAACCAAAGAGAAGATGAAGGACTACCTAAAAGGAGATGCAGCTGAGCAAACTGGGGGGCAGACCAGGGTCAATGAGCAGAGCTTGATGCTGATCGAAGACAATCATCGGGAGTCAAGTAGCAGGGTTTCTTCTCTCAAAATAATAGAAGCAATAAAAGTAAAAAAGTAGAACATTGCTTATTTATAGGAGCTCAGATGGCTCCAATCTATTGACAAATCACCACCGTCCATGGATGTGTGCCAATGGCAACCCATGATTGGTTAGGACAAAGCTCTCATGGATCCAGAGATCAATGGTCCAGATGAAGAGATGGTTTGCCGTACAATGCTGATCTTTGATACGTATCAGCTGAAAATAGCTCAACAAAAATGGCTTGACCTCAAACTGATACTCTCTTCGATCGATCTTATTCAAACTTAAGCTTGAGAGTGGGGGGCATCTATTATGAATTTTATCTCGACCTCGGCTAAATGCATCCTCAGCATCGATCGAACTTCGAAAGATGGACCGGATCAGACCACATATGAACAATGGACCCAATGGTTGCCGGGCATGCCATATTAAACCAGAAGTAGTAGCTGGATCCTCGGCTTATGCCGAGGAGTTCACCTCAGCTCTGGATGAGCTATTTCAGGTCGGCTAGAACTAAACTACAGTTGGAGAACCACTATTGATGGAATTTGCCTCTCCAATAAATTGAGAAAGTATAGATACAGAAGAACTCTTTTACGATCAAATCTTTCCCAAAAGGAAAGAACTCCTGCCAACTCAATCTACATGCAAAATTTGGAAGCTAATCAAGACTCCAAGATGTGTATGAGTCCGACTCCCACTACAAAAATTTCTCAGTTTACTGTGGGTCATTATCCCTTGGTAATCCCTTGGTAAACAAATTACCGAGGGCTTATCAAGGGACTATCGAGGGACAACGACCCTGGTAAAATGCCTTGTCACTAATTATCGAAGGTCAAGTATACCCTCGATAATATAATTATCGAGGGGTTATCAAAAAAAATATCTGTAGGTAATCACTTATAAAATATATTTCAAAAGAAAAGACAAATCCTCGATACCTAACGAGGGAATGCCCCTCGGTAAGCCCTCATTGCTTTTTCCTCAGAAAGCTCTCGGTAAGCCCTCATTGATTTTCCCTCGAAAAGCACTCGATAAACCCTTGGTAAGCCATCAAAAATTTTCTTGAAAGCCTCGATATGCCGTCAGAAATCTCTCGATAAACCCTCGGTGAATTCCCTTGGAAAGCCCTCGACAAGCCCTCGGTGATTGTTTTTTACCCTCTTTGTGCATGCTCTCTTCATTTAAACTTCCCTCGATAGGCCCTCGGTGATCCCTTAATAATCTTTTCCCTCAATAATCTCTCGGTAATCATTTGATAATCTGATTTTCTTTTTTTTTTCCCTTAGTGTTCCCTCGATAATCTGATTTTCTTTTTCATTTTCTTTGGTAATTCCTCGATGATCCCTGGGTAATTTATCCAAAATTCTACGGATATACTCTTATTTGTCCTGCCAGTTATTATTATACTATAAACTAAAATTAAATTGAAATACAGTATCGAAAATATTTCAAAATCAAGTGCATAAAATTAGATTGATAATTAAAACACATCTAATACATAATATTCAAAACCAAATTCATAACCTATATAATATTCTTTCCATCCAAGTCATTAATACAACTGTATTTCAATCATCTTCCCTGTGTTTTCATTAAAAGCCTCGTCTTCATCATGTTGACACCAGGGTGCATGCGATACCTACAAATACATAACATATATATAAGAATTAAAGTTTAAGGCATAAATGACTTGCAAAATTTCTATGGAACAAAGAGATATTTAACTTATGGGCTCCCATGGAGGTGGCGGTGGATTAGGAGTCAAAGCTCTCATGGACATCATAAACTCCTGAAACATACTTCGAAACTCTGGAAGCTTATCTCTAACTTGTGCTTGAAATGCACCACATGAAGTGCAATCTGAGTTGGACTCTTAAGTTGAAAGACATGAAAAAGCACAAATGATGAGGAGGCACAAGAGCTAAGACAATTCTTGTTCAGGCCACTTCCAAACCCAATAACCGTTTCCTTCTTAGACCCTCCAGTTGCATCCAACCATAACTGTCCATCCACCATAGGTTGCGAGGATGGATCATCACTGTATTTTTCTTGGCTCTGTTGCACATAGTTTTTCTAAAACCAAGAATAATAAATCAACATGAGAGGAAGAAACCAAACACCTAGAACATACTTTTGTAACTTCAATTCAATCTATTTTTTGTACATTACATTTTTATATTTATAAAATAATATATCATAGTGTTAGAGACTTATAATCATGATTTTGCATTCTCAAAAATATATTCTCCATTCTTTCTTTTATGATTTTACAATCATAAATTTTTTTTCTCGATTTCAGATAGTATGCTTTTTATTAAAGTCAACAATCGATCAAAGCAACTCTCACTCATATTGTACTTAGACTTGCAATTCAACAACTGAGAGACAACAGATAGCTTTGTATAGTTTTTACAATCATCCCATAATAATTCATCTGCATCACTTAAAAGATTAAATTACCTTGCAGCAGTAGGATTAGGATCTTATTCCAATAATTCAAATTCATGATTAAAGGAACAACCTGCTACATCCATTACTATATCCCTATAAGGATTTTCTCTAACATACCCTTCCTCTTCACCTCTTGTTAAATTTGAAGTATTCACTATGTTTTCTAAACCTTCACCATGCATTGACCATCTCTTGTAGTGTTTCATAAAGCCTTTCCTCAACAAGTGCACCTCTACATTCCCTTTGTCTAAAAAATATTTGCCTTTACAAAGTGCACAATGACATTTAATTTGACTACCTTGTACATTAAACAGATTTGAATAAGTAAAGCTTATAAACTCATCAATGCCATTTCTAAATTCATCAGACACACCGTACTTAGCTCAACGATTGTACATCCAACTACGATCAACTGACATAATTTTGTACATCATATATAATCGACAATCATTTATTAAAATATTAATGTAGAAGTGCAAGCAGAAGAGAAATTTCTTTTAGTATTGAAAATAATTGTTAATTATTGAAAATATCCAAATAGTTGCTTGCATAATAATTTCTTTTAGTATGTGCATCAACATGGAAAACTGACATTTATAATATATTCTTTTTCTAATTTTGCTAGAAAACAAAATAGTTTCTTAGTTCTTAAAGAGTAGGAAGTGCATTGAAGAGCATAATGATATATTCTGTAAAAGATTGATCAACATTATGGCATTTCACATACTATGCATGAAAAGATGGTCAATGGATTGCTTGCATGGTAGAATATAAGGGATTATAAATGCAAAAACAATAAATCATGTTGCACGTAGCTTGCTAAATAAGTCTTAATTGATCAGCTTGGCAATAGCCACCCACCAGAGCATCAACCAAATTCCTCTCTCCTCAATATACTGTGGTAAAAACACTGCACAGGAACCCTCTAACTCAATCTATTAATCATCCGTTGATGAACACCACTCTCATTCAGGCCCTTTCCTCCTCTCCTCTTGTACACATCAATTAACAGCATATGGTGTATGGTAGTATTACTGTCCAAATGAAATCATACCAGGCTAAAATTAGTCATATCTTCCATGTGTATAAATTTTAAAAACTAGTTCTTTTAATTGACTCTATAGTTTTGGGTTTTAAATTTATCAATGAGTCAATATGCAAGACAATATGGTAACCACCCCCTCCCCCCCCCCCAAAAAAAAAAAAAAAACCATGTTAGTAGAACTCTAACAATGCAATATGAATCAATGTTAAGATTTTAGGCATTTCATCAAATAGCCTTCGTGCTGGAGAGATTTCAGACAACTCATAAATAAATAAAAAAAATTAAAAAAAATAGTAGAATAAACCAAGCTCCATAGTAGGACATGGACAAAATTATAGCCAATAATTCAAGTTAGCAAGCAAGGATGCTTCTTACCCGATGAATGGAACAAGGCTGGCAAAAGAAAATAGATCAATACTGCAACCTATTTTTGCACTGTTACGGCATAATCAGCTGCAAGAAAATGACATGAAGAGCCCAAATCTCAAATCTCCAACCAAGAAATCTGATTATTCATAACATCCATGAAAATTTAACCAAAAAAAAAAAAATCTAACCTTGACACCGGCCTATGGAGACAAAGTGCGTCCGCCACTGTCGTTGACACTGACCGCTAGAGAGAGAGGGCGTTCGCTCGAGAATGCCTGTTTGTGATGAGGCAGAGAGATCGGAGAGAAGGAGAGTCTGAAGGATCTGAAGGCTCGGGGAAGTCGGATCCAGCGATGGGGGAAAGGCGGGTTGGGGGCTCAGGGAAGTGGCCGGGCTCAGGGATGCGGGAGGCAGCTGAGGGGCTCGGATCCAGTGGATGGGGGCTCGGAGAGGTGGTTGGAGGCTCGGAGAGGCAGTCAACGGCTTGGAGAATTGTCGGATCCGATGGTGCAGTGGGAAAAAAGGGGACCGAAGGTGGGGTAAAAAGGGGGGCAACAGGAGGAGACGGAGGGTGCCGAGATGCGATTGATAATGGGGGATTGGGGTGACCAATGCCCTTTTTTAGTGTAGTAAACTAAAAAAAAAATATTAAGGGACCAACACCCTGCTATTCCCTTATAAATCAAAAAATATTTTATCAAGAGAAATTTTTTTCAGTAAATCCTCGATATTTAGCCAAAGTTATTAAATCCGGCCCGCCCGATCGGTCAGACCGAAAACTCAGTGATCTGACCATGGGATCGGGTCAGTTGCCTAATTGAACTGGTTGTGTTTAAAACCTAGTAAAATTCGGGCGAACCAACTGATTGGATCGCAAACTGTTTGATCCGATAAAACTCGATTGAGGAAAAATCTGATTCAATTACTGTTCATCCCTTATCTTTCGATCATCCCTTGGGCTTCGATAGTTCAACTTCCTGATCCCGGCTTCTCGAGTTCAAACCCTATCAACGTCTTTCCCTTCTTCAGTGACCAAGTCGGCAGCAACGACAGCGAACGAAGATTGAGGATGGGCGACGAGAACGAAGATCGAGCAAACGATAGTGGCCGAGACTGGAGACGAGCCGATGAGGATGATCGGAGCCTCCGGTGAGTAGCAGCAGTGCTAACTCTTTTTTTTTTTTTCAAATCTCTAGTGAATAGGCCCAAGATCGGCCCCTCTGCCTCCTTCACCTCCATCCACAACCTCCTCCCTCTGCTTCCTCCTTTGCTCGACCCACTCTGCCTCCTTCTCTACCGATCGAGACCACCCTTTGCCTCCTCCTCTGGTTGACCCCCTCCTCCGCCTCCTCCTCCTCCTCTGCCATCCAGGACATCTTCCCTCCTGCTCCTCCTCCTCCGCTTGACCCCCTCTGCCTCCTCTCTGTCTGGGGCCTCCCTCTGCCTCTTGCTCCCCCGCTCGTCCCCCTCCCCCCTCTGCCTCCTCTTCCTCTACCGTCTAGGGCATCTTTGTTGAAATTTGGGATTGAAGTATGCGTATGTGTTTCAAAAACTTAATTTTCTAAACATCGCAGTGGAGAATAAGATTAAAATAATTTTAATCTAAATTTTACATGCATAAAAATATAAAACCATATGGATCTATTTCATATGCTAAAATTGATATATGCTGAAATTTAGATTGTGATCAAATCACATACCTGTTTCACAATCTCTTTTTTCAAATCTAGATCTGGAAGAAATGAGGCTCTTTGTTAGCCACACAAGTATTCGATCTCTACAAATATCCACTCAGGATCAATCTGGAACAGTCCTCTATAATCTAAATTTTGATTCTCTAAAATTTAGCTTGCTGAAACTGAATGAAGCCTGGATCGCGATCAACACTTAATCTTTTTCTTTGATCTACTTCTTCTCCTCTTCTCTAGAGTTTTTCTTTTTATGTACTGCTATCAGATGCTAGAAACTAGCAAGAAGAGGCACCCAAATTCTTTTGGACATGAAACTCCTTGGGATGCACGTCCCAAGGAAGGGGTGTATAGAACACCCAAGAGAAGAGAAAGGGAGAAGGAAGAGGGGCATGGGGAGCTCTTTGGGCGTGGAGAGGGGGCGCATGGATTATCTTAGGACTTAGGGGAGGTCTCCTTTTATAGGCACAAATATTGAATCCTACTCAATCATATAATACAAGTCCTATTTGCATTAGGATTCTTATTAACTTAAGTTATCCAACTTACATTAGGAAGTCCATTAGGCGCTAACTATTGGAGCCCTTGTACTTATAATTAGACACCCTCTTTTGCACCCAAGAGACACCTCATATGAAAACTAAAGGTGCTCTAATCAATGGACATGCCCAAATTGAACAATTCAAAGTAGCATCCCATAATAACTATCAAAGAGATTTATAAGGGACTTGCATCCTTAATTTATGTGATCCATAATCTTAGACACCCAATATTGAAGTCTCATGAATCTTATTCATATAGATAATTAGTAGATAATTATGTTAAAATTAACTTATCAAATAAGTAATCCTAACTGAAAGAGAAATTGGATCCAACCATGTGCTAGCAAGGTTACCATGGATCCAATGGGTTTCTTTAAACCCAATTGATACTTCATAAGTTCAATTTCTTATTTCAGACCTAATCTCTTTGTTGGATGACTTTATAGGTTTAATTCTATCTGGTAGTGAGATATACAATGATTCCTATCATCATATCATTGAAACTCTTTTCAATGGGTTGGAACAATTTCACTCTAACTCAATCAAAGATTGTTAATCCGGAACAACCCTAATAAGCTCTCACAATCCACCAGTGATATCTAGCAGTATATACTGGCAATCCAGTAGAACTAAAATAAATCTCTAGGTAGTTAATAGTGATTCAGTCCCTCTATCATGAGTTTCGACTAAATGATAGATCATGGATAAATCGTCAAACCTCAACATCAGTCATATGATAGATTCAATTAGCTCGAGTCCAGATGTGATGTCTATAGAAACTCTTTTCCATCAATCACTCTACTGTGGCCATAGATTTATGGATTTAGCTTCTCAAATCCTATAGGACTACTCCTCTCTATCAAGGTTGATAGATCCTATCTTGATACGCACCCTACTCCTATAGTGGATCAACTATCGTCAATATTCACTACAAAGACTCATTGAGACCCATGTTTATGTATCAATCAAATTTCAGCAGCCTCACTGTGAGCAGCAGTACTATCTCAAATGAAAAGACCAGTCACACAACTACAGCATCGAGACAATCACTGATGATTGAATAAAAATCCAAGTGATCTCTAGTATGGTCACGCTCAGTGCTAGTTATTCTCTAACAACCACCTGTACTCATCATCCTATATCTCTACATAGTAGATTAGAGATCCATCTATCTCGAAGAAAGTAATTTGTGCACCAGTCTATTTGGATCTATCTCCATCTTCATGATGATCCTATGATTGGAAGCCTTTAGGAATTAAATGCATGTCTCTAATTCTCAACACCTTAAGAATATGTATCAAAACTAATTCTATGGATGATTCAAAGATACATTACACTTGAATAAAAAAGAATTTATCTTTTTATTGATCATATCAATATATTAAGTACAAAATTATGTCCTAGATTAATTACAATATGTTAGCCATATTGGCTTCTAGGATATACATCTAACAATCTTTCACTTAGACTAAAGCCAATTGGTCATAAATCTAAGTCCCATCTTTTCAAGGTAGACTTTCATTTTCGGTTGGCTCAACTGCTTAGTCAGTGGGTCTGTCATATTTTTCGCAGAGTCTATTCTTCGCACCTCGATATGAGGTAGTCGTGTATATCGGTGCTCTATGTATTTGGACTTCTGGTGAAACCTTGGCTCCTTAGCAAGGGCTATGGTGTCATTCTCTTTGCAGTACTGTATCATGGCATAGCATCCAGTTCTACAACTAATATTAAAATTTAAATTCATCCTACATATCTATAGCACACACAGCCTCCATTGATCAATTACTCAGAATCTTTTTAGTAAATCGAACAAGAATACACCCTCGAATCATAACTCAAAATCACCTTCAAAGATCAAGAATAGATCCTTAGTCCTTCGTAAGTACTTAAGAATATTTTTCACAGTTATCCAGTACTCCTCATCTGAATTTGACTGATACCTGCTCATGATACTCACAGTAAGGGCAATATTAGGTTGAGTACATAGTATGGCATACATGAGGCTTCCTATTATCGAAGCATAAGGAATTCTACTCATGTGCTGAATCTCCTCAGATATGGTTGGACACATCATCTTGGAGAGATGAATACCATGCCTAAGAGGTAAAAGATCTCTCTTGAAGTTTTTCATGCTGAACCTCTTTAGCACCTTCTCTATGTACAACTTTTATGACAGACCAAGCATCCATTTAGATCTATCCCTATAGACCTTTATTTTGAGAATATAGGATGCTTCCTTTAGATCTTTCATGGAGAATTTTTTGGACAACCATCTTTTGACTGTGGTCAACATGAAAATATCATTCCCAATAAGAAGAATATCATCCACGTACAATACGAGAAAGGTGATCGTCCTCCCACTGATCCTCTTGTATACACAAGGTTCCTCTTCATTTTGATGAAATCAAACGATTTGATTAACTTATCAAAATGATGATTTCAACTTCGAGAAGCTTGCTTTAATTTGTATATGAATTTTTACAGCTTGCAAACTCTGTGATCATCATCATCGGATGTGAAACCCATAGGCTGCTCTATATAGATATCTTCCTCAAGATATCCATTCAGAAAGACAGTTTTCACATCCATCTATCAGATTTCATAATCATGATAAGCTACAACAGCAAGCAGAGTGCAGATGGATTTCAGTATGACTACGGATGAGAAGATTTTCTAATAGTCAATGCCTTCATGCTAACTATAACCTTTAGCCACAAACCTAGCTTTACGGGCCCTATTTTTTTGGCTAGAATCCGGCTTGAATGGTTTGGGGCCGAGTTCGAAGCCCCGTCCAATGGGCCTCGGGCCGGCATGATGGGCCTCCTGATGGCCCAACCCACTTCCAGCCCTATCTGAGGGACTGCCTCCACAATGCTGCTTTTGGTGGATTTGGAAGATGAGGGAGAGAGAGCAGAGGATACTCGATGCGAGATTGAATTTCATGTTATTATTTTGTGTTAATATTATTTTGTATGCTCAACTACTTATAGTTTATTTTATATTTATTGCATAAATTTTTAGTATTACTGCTAAAATTTATAAATTTTTTATTGTTCCACTAGCACAATGCACATTGCTTTTGCTTATTACAATTTAATTATTTTGTATGCTATTTTGTATGCTTTGACTTATTATAATTAGATATAAAAAATATTTTTATTTTAAAAAAACTATTAAAATTTTTAATGAAAAAATTTTAATGTAGAGTTACTTTTTTTTGATAAATTAGAAATCAATCTCTGAATGTATGTTCAAAGATGATAGTTAAATTATATTGAGCCGTAGATTTTCGTTCAAGAGTTGATCTTGATTGAGATCGACTCTTGGATGTTTCGTATTTAATTTTTTTAAAAAATAGTGATCTTATTATTGTTAATAGTTGATATTTTATTTCATTATATAGTAATCAGCAGTTATCTATCCACTGTTCTCTGGATATATGGTGGGTAAGGTGCGTAGGCACCATATTCACATCGTATACTTGGAGAACCATGGAGAGATGCTGTCAAAATTTTTATAATAATAAAATAAAATATCAACTAATAATAATAATAAGATTATTATTTTTTGAAAGGGATAGAACCGCACCTGTTAGTAATGATTTGAAATGGATAGAATCATGCATTTTTGCTTCATTAAATTAGTGGAAGGAGATTTTCTGTGTTACTGTTCAGTCTGTGTTCTAAAATGCATGCTGTTTTGTATAAAATGATCTGTATCTAGATCCAGATAGAGATTTGGTCTGGAATTCAGGTCGGGATTCGACCTAGTTTCAGTCTGAAATCCAGATTGAGATTCGATTCAGATGAATCTAAAAATTTTTTTATTGTTAATGATTTTCGTGTTTGTTATTAGATGGATATCAACAAAAGTTGGATGAATGTCAGAGATATTTTTTTGCTTGAATATCAAAAAAATATTCGAGATTTTATCGAGTTTGCATGGCATAAGACTGATAGTGCTAGTCAAATAAAGTATCCATACAAGAGATGTATCAATATGGTATATCATCACATAATATTTGTTAAGGAGCATCTGCTATGTTATGGTATGGACAAGAAGTATACTCGCTGGATATGGCATGGGGAGGGTGATCTGAATGAAGTTGTGCACGATGATGACGATACTGAAGATGATAGTGATGCTGCTGAACCTGTCAAACATGGTGGTATAGGAGAACTATTGGATGATTTACATCAGGATATTTGTTCAAATATACGTATGAGTACTAGTGCATCTAAAGATAATTTTAATCATGAACATAATATTTGGCTTGAGGTAGAAGAGACTTCTGAATAATTTGCAAAGCTTGTAAGGGATGCACGAGAGCCACTCTATCCAAATTATGCAAAGTTCTCTAAGTTAGAATTTTTGATAAAATTACTTCATATTAAAATCGTGAATCAATGGAGTCAGAAGTTATTTGATCAAAATTTTGCATTGATTAAAGCAACTCTTTCCGATAGAGTGAGACTTCCAAAATCATATTCTGAAGCAAAAATATACATGTGAGAATTGGGATTTAGCTATATTCCTATACATGCTTGCAAAGATGGTATATTATTTTATAAGGATAACGAACAGATAACTGAATATCCGAAATGCGATAAGCCTAGGTACAAAATCGATAACAGAAAAAGAAAGAAAATACCTCAAAAAATTTTGAGATATTTTCCATTGATTCCAAGACTTCAAAGATTGTATATGTCTACAAAGACAGCTGAGGAAATGAGATGACATCATGAGCAATGGGTTCTGAAGGAGAACATACTTAGCCATCCGATCAACTCCGTAGTATGGAAAGACTTTGATGCAAAGTATTTGCACTTTGTAAGTGACCCACACAATATCTGACTTGTTCAAGCGACAGATAGATTTAATCACTTTAGCAATTTGAGTACTTCCTACAGCATGTGGCCTGTGATGCTAGTTGTATATAATGTGTCACCTTGGAAGTGCATGAAAGAACCATTTATTATTATGTTACTGTTGATTTTGGATCTGAAAGCACTAGATAATAAAATTGACGTATATCTATGATCGTTAATCGATGATCTGAAGGAGCTATAGAAAAATAGAGTATAGACATATGATTCTGTGAGTCAAAAAAATTTTAAGTTGCATGCTTCAATTTTATAGACCATAAATAATTTTTTTGCATATAGAAAACTTATCTGGATGGAGCACTAAAGGATATCTGATATGTCCAATATTCAATAAGGATGCATCCTCTTTACATTTAAAGCATAGATAAAAAATATGCTTCAGGGGTCATCGATGGTTTCTACCTGGTAATCACTCTTGGAGGATCCATTACAACTAATACTTTGATAGTAAGTCCAACTGATGTCCGCCACCTAAGGAGTTAAATGAAGCAGAAATTTTAGAACAACTTAAAGTCATTAGAAACATCCAATTTAGAAAAACATCAGGTACTCACAAGCAAAAGTATACTGAAGCTGAGCTGAATTAGATGAAGTGAAGTATTTTTTTGAACTACTATATTGAAAACAGCTACTACTTCATCATAATCTGGATATAATGCACATCGAGAAGAATATTTGTGATAATATCATCGGTACAGTATTGAACATCTTAAGAAAAGTAAAAGATAGTGCAAAAGCTCATCTTGATTTGCAAAAAATAAAAATTTGATCTGAGTTATATTTAGTTCATCGAGGTGATAGATTTTTTATATCACCTACATGTTATTCACTGTTTGGTGAGGAAAAGAAGAGTTTCTGTAGATGGTTCAAAGTCGTAAAGTTTTCTGATGCTTATGCTTCAAATGTATCATGGTGTGTTGGCAACAACAACGGCAATATCTCTGGCATGAAAAGTCATGACTCCCATGTGATGATGCAATACTTACTTTCTGTGGTCATGCGTGGCTATTTGGATGGTGATGTTCCAACTGCATTGATTGAGTTGGAAGTGTTCTTCCGAGAACTGCGTTGCTGAAAATTGAAGATTAACTTATTTGAAAATTTTGAGAAAGATATCTTGCTCATTCTTTGTAAGTTAGAAAAAAATTTTCTACCATCATTTTTTGATATTATGGTGCACCTAGCTATTCATCTTCCAAAGAAAGCTCTTTTGGTCAGATCGGTATATTATCGATGGATGTATCCTATTGAAAGATAAAAAAATTATACACGCTTTGTCATATTAGTTATAAGATATAAATATATTTTTAAAATTTAAATTTATTTTTATTTGTAGATTCTTGTATACTCTAAAAAAATATGTGTGCAATAAAGCATGACCTGAAGGGTCTATAGTAGAAGCACACGTAGCTACAGAGTGTGTCACATTCTGCTCGATGTATCTTGATGATATCAAAATAAGATTCAATCATATAAATCATAATGCAGATCGTGAATGGGGTGACAATGAACCGACACTATCCATATTTAAATAAATGGTTCGACTTATTAGTGGAATGAGATATGAATTTATGGACGTGAATGAGTTATCTAAGGCACACTTCTATGTTCTAAATAATTGTGAAGAAATTAAAGATTTCATTAAGTAAGTACTATCTTAGCATATTGTTTAATATTCTAAGTAATTTTTTTATATCGATGTAAAATTAAAAATCATGACTTGTTGCAGTGAGCACAAGAGTATACTATCTAGAGAGAATAATACAGATGCTGATGATCGACACAAAAGAAAATTTATAAAATAATTTGGAGACCTTATAAGTTGCACTAGTAATACATTATTTTTAATAATTATAGAAATAATTATTTGAACCAACATAATTTTTTATGTTATGGTGTAGATAAAATATAAGCATTTCAACAAAGAAGAGGGTGCGACCGATGAGTTGTATGATTTAGCATATGGCCCCGATTGAAGGGTTAACCACTACGCATCCTATATCATTGGAGGAATGAGATTTCACACAAGAAAGCTCGAGATGCAATGATGGATCCAGAATAGTGGGATTGCTATGATAGGATATGAAGGAGAAGAAGAGATTAAATATTATGGTGTACTGATAGGTATCATAGAACTAAATATGGATCCAGTAATTTTGTATTTTTATTTTAGTATGAATGATGGGATATAAGCAATCAAAAGATCGATATTCATATCGATCCATACTTTATCAGTGTAAACTTTGCATGAATATAGTACCAGAATGAGCCGTATATATTAGCAACTTAAGCGAAATAAGTAATATATTTGAAGGATCTAAAGTATCGAGATAATTGATATATCGTACAAAGAATAACACCTAGAGACGTATATGATATACTAACTCGACTAGAGATGGATAAAAATTCAGATTTACATGAAGAGGAAGCTTTTCAAGGGGAAGAACAAATATTAGTCGATTTTCTTGTTGATGAAGAACTTGTAACAGCTCCTTTGAATAGGACTGATCTACCATCCAACGAAGTTGAAGCTGATTTTATATTTAATCTTGATGAGTTAGAGGATGACGATCAGTTCTTAAATGATGATGAGATAGAAGATGATATATTGGTCGATTATTGTGATTCGAAGGAGGACCTACACATCCAGGAAGATATGAATATTGATGAGCAGATCTATATTCTTTGTTGAATCTTCTTTTACAATAATGGTATGCGATATAAATCTATCCATTAGAATGTAATTTATTTTTTACTATTATTATTCAATATTATATTCATTTATATGTCAAAAATTATAGGTATGACATCAGGAGACAGATGATGATGTTCGCGTTCGCAGCCTACCTCTGAGGTTGAGGTGCCTTCATCCATTTCCACTACTGCACCAGCAGAGTCGCCAGAGGGTCCTACACTGACAGGTCCCAGTGAGGCAGGTCCGAGTGAGGTGGATCCAAATGATATTATTATACTTTTTATATAATAAAATTTAATTTTTTTATTTGAATAGCTATCATACTAATGATTTATTTATTATTATTTCAGATCAGTCTCTATCGATGGTGAGGCAAGGGCGAGGTCCATTGAAAATCTCACTCTAGAGTGTTAGAGATGTGAGCACCCGGGACAGCATCTCTATATTGAGATACCACCCGGCTACACCAGGCCTATTAGGGGATGATGCGAGACGTGGTAGACTGAGCTGGGCATCATATGCCGCAACTATGCCCTCATGATGCTTTTTGATTGGCGTCACGTTATACGAGCTCAGAGAGAGATTTTCTACATCCAGTTACAGGTAAAATAAATTATATTATAAATATTTAATTAGCATGATATTTTTTTAATATTTATTATTTACAGGGTGTATTTGATATTATTAATTTTAAGGAGGATCGCGTGCGGCAAGTTATAGATGCTCATTTATGTTTGCATATCAAGGAGTATCGCTACCGCATTCATCAGCATTGGTACCATATGATGCAGGACCATGGGGTGGAGGCAACATGGCAGCAGCCATATGATAGCATCACTGTGGATGATTGAGCTCTCGTATGCCGACATTACGAGGATCCACCATATCAGGTTACACATCCAAACTTTTCTTTTAGAGTTTAATGATTGAATCATTTATTCTTAAATTTAATTTATTACCTACTAAGTTAACTACTAACTGTACAGAGATGTGTGCCAGAACATCGCAAATCAGATGAGACAGATCGTGTCACATTGTGGGGGTTCGAGATCATTTGCTCGTCATATGGAGCAGATGGTAAGTAATTTCTAATTAGCATATTTTAACTCTCTAACTATTTAAATTTTTTTAATTAATTATTCTCAAATTACAGAGAGATGGAGAGAGTGGTGAGTTTTTTGGTAGGATTGATATCTACCAGCCGACCCACCAGTGATGGTCAGGGGAGTGAACGATGGAGAGTCAGAAGCTTTTTATAATTTTTTTTAATTATTTTTTTTTATTCATAGTTTGATTTTCAGTATGAAATTAAAATAGCTATAACTTTAATTTTTAGGATCGTATGATAGGCATCAGATCCTAGCCTATCCTTAAGGACTCGATCACACCCACAGATGATGAGATCTATGATTAGGTGCTTGGTATGAGACCCTATTATATTAGGGGTCTAGGGCATGGGATCAGTGCTTCCTCATCCTCATGCTCATCCAGAGTTGACATCTATGCTGCCTGCGATGCTCGACTAGTGGAGGTGCAGAGGCAGGCTACTAAGAATTGACAGTGGATTGAGCAGCGAACTGATGAGTTGGCTGTATACGTCAATGAGTACCAGCTACTCCAGACCCAGATGATGGAGCGGATGGCGCAGATGGAGTGGATGATGCAGCTAATGAAGCAGCAGCAAGTCAGTCTGAGCTCTTTCGAGCACTCTTCTTCCCCAACCCATTCCCCTTCTGCAGATACCGACACTTGATGGCCTATTTATATTATTTTTTATTTTTATTTCATATCTCTTATAATTTTAATTTAATATAATAAAATGATAAAATTTATTTATAAATTTATTGTGTGAATTTTTTATTTTAATTTTATAGATTATAAATAAAAAATATTATAAATATAAATTAAAAATATATATTCATAAATTATTTTAAAAAATTTATGTAAATTTTTAGTAATAGAATTATTTTTGATGAAATATTGGTTGTCAAAAAATCTATTAGTGATGAAAACAATTGATCGTAAATAATTTTTTAAATAAATTTAAAAATATTAAAATTTTATATAAATTATTAGCAATGAAAGTATTTTCATCATAAATAATTAACTTAGTAGCGACAAAAATTTTCATCGAAAATTATCATATTTGCTATAAAATTTTACATCACTAATATTTTTTTATAAATCTAAATTACATAAAAATTTTAATTAAATTAATAATGATAAATATATTTTATCATAAATAATTTTTTTTATTAGCAACGTAGTTATTCATCGCAAATTATAATTTTTTACAATAAAATTTTTCATCGTGAATAGGTTTTGAAAAAAAAAATTTAACGATGAAAATTTTTGATCGATAATATCGATTTTGATGATGAAAATTTTTTTCATCATAAAAAATTATCAACGACGTCATTATTTACGACTAAATATCAGCGATGATAATTTTATCGCTAATAATTATTATCAATAAAAATGAATTATTAGCGATGAATTTTTTACGTCACTAATATCCTGTTATGTTGTAGTGAATCATCCAATTTTTCAATAATAAGGAACTTTTGTCCAACGATCATGTCTAGGTATATCTCAACAAAATAGTCATGTTGAGCAAAAATACAAACACATTTTAGAATCCACGCATGTCATGTTATTCTCTGCTTCTTGTCTTAAGCAATTTAAGGGTGAGGCTACGTTAACAGCTATCTTTACCATTAATTTTCTTCATCTATTATAAATAATATATCTTCCTATGAGCATTTGTATAGGACTCCTCTAGAGTATACAATTTTGAAAGTCTTTAGTTGTGCTTGTTTTGTACCTTTTCAATCTCATGAGTACACCAAATTAGTACCTTGGACTTGTTTATGTTGTTTCATTGGATATGGGATCGAACATAAAGGATATAGATTCTAAGATCTTGTTTCTAAACATCTTTGAGTCTCTTGTCATGTCATTTTTTGGGAAAACACCATGTTCTCATCCTTATCAAAATTTCACGTCTCATCCTTATCATCCTCACTGTTCACTAACCTATCTGAAGAATTATTTCCAGATGCTTCTAATGCAGGTCTCTCCAGTGAGCTCAATCTTCCTTCTGATGAGATTATGGCCTCTCCACCTATATCTACCTCCTCTGCGAACACTATACCCACTCAATAGAGTCCTCTAATCAAATGTCCATAGACATTTTTCCACCTCATCATTCCACTTGGGCAAGAAAATCTTCTATAACACTTCAAGACTATCATGTTGAAATTGTTCCATCTCTACCTCACTCCTCATAGCTTCTTCCATACTAGCTCCTCAGGTTACTCATAATCAATGTTTCTCAGTAGTAGTCTCTTTACATGAGCCCCATTCTTATTGAGAAGCTAGTTCTGACCCTTGTTGGCAATGATAGAAGAATTACAGGCTTTAAAGAAAACTCACATTTGGGATTTGGTAGATCTTCCTTCGAGTAAATCTTCTATTGGTTGTAAGTAGGTATACAAGATTAAGACCTACTTTGATGGTTCTGTGGAATGGTATAAATCTCAACTTATTGCAAAAGGTTTTGTATAAGAGTATGGCATAGATTACAACGAAACTTTTGCTCCAAATGCTCATCTCACTTCTATACGTATTTGTTAGCCATTGCAGTAGTTAAACAATGGCAGTTATTTTAGATGGATGCCAAAAATATCTTTCTTAATGGTGATCTTCAAGAAGAAGTCTATATGCACCCTCCGTCAGGTTATTCTCATCCTGCTCAGAAAGTTTGTAAACTTCATTGAGACTTAGATGGCCTTAAACAACCCCTCGAGCTTGGTTTGCTAAGTTTAGTACTACAATTGGTCATCTCAGATTCTCTTCTAGTCCTTATGATTCTGCTCTTTTTATTCGCAAATCTGACCAAGGACTTGTTCTTCTTTTGCTATATGTTAATGATATGATCATTATTGGGGATGACATTGTAGGTATTACTGATCTCAAATATTATCTCAATCACCAGTTTGATATGAAAGATCTAGGACTCTCAGCTACTTTCTTGGTCTTAAGTTTTTCTCTACTTCCGCTGGCTAGTATCTCACTCAAGCCAAATATTCCTCGGATCGCTTATCACGAGCCGGCATCTCTAATTGTAAAACTGTTCCTACCCCTCTTGAGTCCAATATATGTTTCACCCCTATGGATGGAACACCACTTGCTGATCCAACTCTCTATCAACAGCTAGTTGGGAGTCTACTCTATCTCACTGTTACTCGATCGAATATTGCTTATGCTATTCATTTGGTTAGCCAATTTATGATTGCACCCTGATCCACTCATTTTGTTGCTATCCTTCATATTTTGTGGTATATCAAAGGCACTTTATTTTATGGTCTTCACTTCTCCTCTAACTCTTTCTTTGAGTTAATTGGATATTCTGATGTTGACTGGACTAGTGATCCTACTGATTGTTGCTCCACTACTGACTACTACTTCTTTCTAGTGATTCTCTCATTTCTTGACGTAGCAAGAAGTAGACAATTACTACTCATTCTAAAATTGAAGCTGAGTATCAAGCTCTTGCTGATACTACCTCTGAACTTTTGTGGCTCCATTGGTTGTTAGAGATTATGGGTGCTCCTCAGTCGACTGTTACTATCCTTTATTATGACAATCGAAGTGCCATTCACATAACACATAATGGTGTCTTTCATGAACATACTAAACATATTGAAATTAGCTATCACTTTGTTCATCGGCATTTTGTTTGTGGTACTCTATGACTTACCTTTATGAGATCTCATGATCATCTGATATCTTCACCAAGTCACATTTTTCTGGTAGATTCAACATCTCATTGACAAACTCAAGTTGGTCTCCACATTACCACCTTGAGTTTGGGGGGGTGTTAACATAATTGTGGAGATATTCTAGGGATGTTAAGGGATTTGCAAAGATATTATAGGGATGTGAAGGGATTTATAGAGATATTGTAGGGATGTCAAGGGATTTGCAGAGATATTATAGGGATGTCAAGGGATTTATGGAGATATTATGGGGATGTCTTTCATTATATTTAATTGTATTTCTTTATTTTTCTTCCTGTATTATGTGTAAATATGTAATGCCCTGTAGAGTTAAAGATCATCAAATATACAAACAATTCTTCTTTATACTATTATGCTTTTATAATTTCAAAAAAAAAACTATGGTCCTACCTTAGATCTAAGATGGTAAGAAGTATTCTTTTGATCCATTGTAGGTTTGAATGAAAAAAAAAAAAATCGAAGATGAAGGGAAAGCAGGAAAAAATTTGAGGAAAAAAAAAAACTACGGCCATGGATTTAATCTAAGGTAGGGGTTTGTTTTGATTTTTTTGTAGATTCAAGCAAGAAAAAAGTGATGCCAATGGTTCAAGATGATGGATGAAGGTAAGACGAGACAAGTGGATAGAGCATTGGCAGTGCAGCTATAGACCTCATTGGTGTAGCAGCATATCCCACTAGTACAATGGTGGATCTTGCCATGCCAGTTGGGTCAAAAGGGGGAGCTAGAGAAAAAAAATGAAGAGCAAAAAGGAATGATAAGGAAGAATGAAGAGTTCCATTTGGATTTAGCCATTCTTTGCTCGACTTACTGAAAACAATAAAGGGGGAGCCGTGGTTCCTAGAGTAGAAAGCAGCTCTGGATAGAAAAAGGTGGTACAAGAAGAAGTTAGAGATGATATTATTGGGAAATGTATCCTAAAGCCAATCGTTAGACGATTGTGCTCATCTTATAAACTGTATATGAATTTTTATTAATAAAAATTATTTAGTATTTCATTACAAATTGATCATCTTTGAACTTCTGTGTTGTAATGAAGTTCTTAAGACTATATATATTAATCGATAAAGAAAGATTTGTCGTTAAGTCTTTAAAATTATTCGCGACCAAATGATATGCTATTACTAGGATGATAGCGATATCAAGTATAGGTCGTTGTGTGCCATATGAGTTAGTTATCCTCTTAATCAAGATATGTGGAGATACTATTATAGCATGCAGATAGAATGTAGAAGTACATTTACATCGAACGTGATCATATGCCGAGCACTCTGCTCAAGAGTAGCTTGTGAAGGGTATGGGTATAAGTATTCCTCCGATCTGAGACCATCACGGTGACTTATAAGCAACTCACTGTACTTTAGTACCAGACTATCTGAGTTTCTAACTTAGTGACTAAAGGATACTAGATGCAGTCAAGTACTTATCAAGTCAGTGTGTGAGTCAAGATGGAATTGACCCCTCTGAATTGGTAGGAGATATGCATCAGTGTATTTCAATTTAGTAAAATCTTGATCAGGATAATCCATAAGATGGATTTGAAAGGTTGAAATATAATATGATCGACTAAATTAGGATTGACAGTGAAACCCTAAGTCACCTTGAGCATTTAGATTAAAGGAATGAATTATATGGTAACCATATGCCAGTAGGTTTTAGAAGGTTGCTTTGTAACACTTCGACCCATCCGATCATCGGATCATCATTGCTAGATAGTTATATCGATTGGTATAAAATTTTTTTCTATACTATTGGCTTAGATTCAAACCTATGGGATCACATGTATTAGAAGATTTGGTCAGATCTGATGGCTGAAGAGTCTAATTGGATTGTGACTCTGGTGAAGAGTCCTACTTGGACTAGGACTCTTTGGGAGAGTCCCATTAGAGCTGAACTTTATCATTTATAAAAAATTAATTAATAATTAGATTATTAATTAACTCAATTTGATTGAGTAAAGAATTTTAGAACAAATCTGATTGAATTAGATTCAGTTCGACTCAGATTGGGATTGATATGATCAAACCTGATTACAAGAGAAATTTGATCCTGATTCGATCAGGATTTGGACTCAGCTAATTCCTAATTAGGTTAAAAATTTGATAAGATATTTAAATTTCTAATTGGATTAGGTTTATTTATATCAGTGGTTTCAATCCAAATTTGATTTGGATTAGAATTGAATTAGAAATAAAGAGTCCAAGTCAAACTAAGACTCTATCCTTATCTTTTGTGCCATATCTGGATCCATGCCAATTTCTTCACGTCTAATTGGATTTGAATTATGATTTTTGGCATCATGAGAGAGGATCCAATAAGGGTGGTTGGCTATAGCTGATGATTCATAATATTATCTCTTTCCTAATTCGAATGCGATCTGAATTAAAGATAAGATGCAGACTAGAAAAGAGATTTTTCATATATGGTATATTATTGGAGCTATATTATTATTTTTTTTATTTTTTTTAGAAATTTTTTTATGTGTGAGACTCTATATTTTTTGTCCATGTCTTAATAATTTTTTTAAAATTTTTGGAGATGCCAAAAATGGGTTTTGGCATTGATTCATGGCATCCTTTCCTAGAAAGTCCTAATTCCTAGTCTGTAAAAAGGGGACCCTCTCTTGGACATCCTATGATCAATTTTCTTATAAATTTTTTATTTACAAAGCCTCTTCTCCTCATCTTCTCTTCCTCCTCCAAATCTTTTATCACTTTGGAGTGTCTAAGGTACTTATAGAAGAAAGAAGAGGTCAGCTGTTGAAGTTATTCACAGACTAGTATCTCCGAGCCCTTGATCTGCACCAGTCTTCGCATGAATTTTTCTACAGTGGCCAGATGACTTTGTGTGGCTATGAGTGACTTGAGAAACACTCTCTCCAACTATTGGATCAAAGGAGATCAAGATCAAAATTTGTTTGGTAACGATCTCTAACTTATTTTGATTCCTATGGTAAATCTAATAGTTAGATCTAAAATTTCAGCATCAATGAGATCGATGTGACTTTTATTTTTAGATCTAAAATATATATTTTTTATATCAAAGATTCGATATGATAGTCTAAGATTAGATCTTATACATGTAATTAGAATTAAATTATTTAATCTATTATTTTTGTTGCATAAAATTTTTTAATTGCATGTACTGCACTACCTCAAATTTTCTTCAACTGGTATTAGAGCTAGATTATTTTGATATGAATTAATATGACTTTAGATTTTATTTTTTATTATTAAATCTAATTAATTATGATTTAGATTAGATATAATTAGTTTATTTTTAGATCTGATTATTATTTATTTAGATTAGATGTTCTAAATAGCAAAGTACTCAGATTGGGTAATCACCAGGCCGTCCAGTCATAGGAGTAAGTAGGATTTATGACCCTCTCCTTTCATTCAATGGGATGCTCTTCATGGTGTGTAGAAGTGCCACTGTGAGGTCTCATGAAGAAGAAAGTGAAAAGAAAAAATTTACTTTGTTGTAAAATCTTAGATTTTGAAACCTTAGGTATTGTTGTTTGTGATATAAGTTACGAAGATAGTTAGTAACATCTAATCTTATTTAGTTAAAATTATTTTGATCTAAAATCATAAAATATTTTGATTTGATCAAAAGATTTTATGACTTGATGTAAAAAATTTACATAAAAAATATTTTTGAAACTTTAACTATGTTGATGCAAAACTTAATTGAGAATTAAGTATTAAGTTGATTCGATCTAGAATTATGATTTAAATCTAATGATATTGCATAAAACATGGGGTATGGGTTAGCTCAAATCAGGTCCTTCTCTTTAATTGGGTTAGACTTAAGGTTAGAATCAAAAAATTGATTAACTATGTAGAAAATTGATTAAGTCTAACCAAATATTGAATTAGATTAATCAGAGTTTTTCTAGTACAATAGTTGTAGATGGTCAAGTCTATATCTTTGATTAGACCAAATGGACTTTGATTGTGGCTCAATGGTTGAACCCAAACCATTAGGTTGGTCAAATCAAAAATAGTTAACTAATTAGTATCTAAGAAAAGTTTGACATTTCGATCGGTAGTTTTTAATTGGGAGCGACTTACCTGATAGGTGTCTAAGACAAGCTTAGCAGACCCTCCCACCGATCTCACTTATCTGGCCAATTTGGTGAACTAGATTTTGATTAGATCGCTAAGTGATTGAGTTAGCCCATGCTATTAAGGTTGATTAGTGTGACTGATCTGGGTGCCAGTTCAATCAGTATACCTAACCTGATTCAGTAATTTGGTGAAGTCAATGGGAGGATTATGGTCTATTGATTGATCTTTTCTTCTCTTCCCTCTTGTCTAAATCGATTAAATTTCTAAATTATTAGGTCCTTAAAATGAGCTAGTTACGGTGATAACTAGATCATAGCCTCCCATTAAGGTGAGTGATAATGGATCCATTATTTCTGCTTGACATTGCGGGCGCCATCTGTCTGATTTCTCTCTGAATGATGAAATTATCATTCATCATATGATGACTCTGATGAACTATCTGATGATAGTTGGATTGACTGAGCCATCCTCAGGCCTGATCACTCATTAGGTAGAATTATTGAGTAGGTTTATGTTAATGGTTTAACCTAACTGAAACTTTTAGTGGAGGCTCATCGCTTACTGAAATAAAATCTGGGGCTAAATTAAATATTAAAAGTTGTTTAAAGAAATAATTGATTGAGAACTTACCATAGGTGCATATGGATTGATCGAGCCATCTTCGACCTATATGTAGTCTATGTGGATTCTAGTACCCACTAAGAAATTAAGTAATTCTTTGAATTGGAGGTAGAGGCTATCAATTCGTATAAAATAGTGGGAGACTTTTAGATTAAAGTTAAATCTTTAGGATTAATAAATTTATATACTAATTAAGCTTTGTTCTTTCTTTGTGTGTACAGATATGGCCTCAAACTTGTCACTCCGATCACTGTTGGACAGTGAGAAGCTTATCGGACCGAATTTCAATAATTTATATCGAAAATTAAAGATTGTCTTGGAGCACGAGCGGATCCTTTATGTGATAACAGATCCGACACCTGAGGAGCCTACTTCTAACACCTGAGGAGCGGTCTGAGATACTTATTTGAAGTGGCTCAATGACCGCAATACGGTTCATTGCGTCATGTGGACCTCCATGAATGATGAGTTCAATTGAAAGTTTGAAGAAGCTTAGCCAGAAGAAATACTTCAAGTGTTGAGGGATTCTTTTGGTACTCCTGACGACGTTAAGTGGTACAAGATAAGTTGTACCATTTTCAATGCCTAGATAGGGAGGGTGCATTTGTTACCGATCATGTATTGTATATGATCGAGCAGATTAAAAAATTAAGCAAACTCAACTTTTCTTTGCATAAACACTGGAGAAAGATGCGATTCTGAACTTCTTTTTCAAGTCCTACCTACGTTTCTCAGTCATTTCAGAATGATGAAGCTTGTAGTCAAGTACCAAGTCTGTTGGGATTGCTACAGACTTTTGAGAAAGATTACTAGCTTCACAAGGGGATAGTTAATCTAGTGGGAGGATCTTATTCGGGTAGCCGTCGTCCCTTTAAGAAAGGGAAAAAGAAGAAGAATAAGAAGGTGCCTGGTGTTGGGAGTCAGTCCCAAAATCCAAGTTCAAGGCTGATCAATATCAGGTAGAGTGCTTTTTTTGCAAGAAGCAGGTCACTAGAAGTGAAATTGTCCTTAGTACATCGCTTCCCTTGACCCGAATAGGCCAAAGAAAAAGAAAAAATAATTACTGGATAAGGTACTTATGTGATAAACTTTGTAACATCTCTCTTATAGATACAATGACCTGGGTATTGGATACTAGAAGTCTATTCATATTTGAATTCATTGCAGAGTCTTCAGGTCACTGGGAGATTTGGAGAAGATGAGAGATTCCTGAATGCTAGAGATGGAAGATCAGTTTCAGTTCTAGCTTTAGGAATCATCAAGTTTGTATTCGAGTCTCAATATATTATTCTTAATGAGTGTCATTATTGTCTTATTTTTTTTTAAAATATTATTTTTGTAGCTTTTGACCAATTCAAATTATGAAATATTATTAAAAAAAAAATTTGTGATATAATTTTGAATGGTGTTACAATTTTACGTGAATAGTTGAACAATGTATCTATATTGTATCTAGACTTAATGTAATGTACATTTAAATAAACATCCTAGAATAGATGATGTCACAGATGCCTACCTTTGGTATTGTAGGCTAGGTCATATCAAAAGAACAGGATGAACAATTGGCTCAAGAAGAAATTCTTGATAAACATGATTATTAATCACTACCTACCTGTGAGTCTTGTTTGCTTGGAAAGATGATCAAGTCACCTTTTACTGAAAAAGATGAATAAGTCAATGATGTGCTGATCTGATACATACTGATGTATGTGGATCCATGAGCACATGTGCCAGAGGAGGGTATAGCTACTTCATTATGATCACAGATGATCTATCTAGTATGGATACGTCTACTTGATGAAACACAAGTCTGAATCGTTTGAAATGTTCAAATGGTTCTGTAATGAAGTAGAAAAATAAACTGAAAAAAATTAAAATTCTTTGATCTGATCGAGGAGGTGAATATCTTTCTAATAAATTTCTAACATACCTAAAAGAGAATGGATTCTCTTTTAGTGGACCCCTCCAGGACACCACAGCATAATGGCATCTCAGAAAAGAGGAATCGGATCTTGTTGAAATGGTTCAATCCATGATGGGGTTTGCAACTCTGTCGATCTTTTTTTGGAGATATATACTTGAAACAGCCTTCTTGTACTCAATAATATCTCGAGCAAGTCAGTTAGTAAGACACCATATAAGATATGGTCAGGACGTAGGCCGAACCTCTCTTACTTTAGGGTCTAGAGGTGTCCAGCTTATGTTAAATGATTACAAACTAACAAGCTCAGTCCTAAGTCTGATAAGTGTAATTTCGTAGGGTACCCCAAGAAAGTGAGGAGATATTATTTTTACCTGTCTGCTGAATAAAAAGTGTTTGTCAGCAGTAAGGCACATTTTTTAGAAAAAAATTTTTAGTGAAGGAATAAGTATCTCTAAAATCGAGCTTGATGAAGTTTGACAAGTAGAAAAACCGACACCAATGATTAAATCTGAACTGAATTTGATGAGATCAAATCTAGAGCCCAATGAACAAACATCCTTAGGCAATTCGGTAGAGTACCGCATCAGTCGAACAGATACTTAGGTTTCTTGATCCGAGATGGGGATCCTGTTGAACTCGATGAGAACGATGAGGATCCGATCACCTACATGGATGCAATGCAGAGATCCGACTCTGATAAATGGCTTGAAGTTATTAGATCCAAAATGGAGTCCATGAAGGTCAATGATGTATGAACATTAGTTGTCCCACCTGAAGGGATAAAGTCCATAGGATGTAAGTGGGTCTTCAAGAGGAAGAGGGGTGCAGATGGAAAGGTGGAGACCTATAAAGTCTATTTGGTTACCAAGGGTTATCGTCAGCATTATGGTATTGACTATGATGAGATATTTTTTTCTGTGTATACTCAAATCCATTCAGATCATGCTTGTGATAGCAGCATATCTAGACTATGAAGTCTGACAAATGGATGTGAAGACAGTTTTCTAAATGGAGAGTTGAATGAAGAGGTATATATGATACAACCTGAAGGATTCATATCCACAGATGAGTCCAAGGTGTGCAAGCTTTAGAGATTCATTTATGGATTGAAGCAAACATCTCAAAGTTGGAACATACGTTTTGATAAGGTGATCAGAACGTATGGCTTCGTTAGGAATGGAGAGGAACCCTGCATATATAAGTGGGCAAATGATTCGATAATTATATTTTTGCATTGTATGTGGATGATATTCTCTTAATAAAAAATGATGTCTCTGTATTACAGGGAATAAAAGTATGGCTGTCATCACAATTTTCATGAAGGATCTGGAAGAAGCAGCGTACATCCTAAGGATGAAGATCTATAGGGATAGATTTAAGAGGCTGCTCAGATTCTCCCAATCCACGTACATAGATATTATGCTGAAACATTCCGCATGAAGAATTCTAAGAAAGGCTATCTTTCAATAGGCCAAAAAATTTTTCTTTCGAAAGGAGATTATCCGACAACTCCTCAAGAAAGAGAGCATATGAGTAAAGTTTCTTATACTTTGGTAGTGGATTCTATTATGTATGCCATGACATGTACGAAACCAGACGTAGCATACTCATTAGGGATAGTGAGTAGATACCAATTTGATCCAGGAGAAAATCACTGGAAGGTCGTAAAGATCATTCTTAAGTATTTAAGAAATACTAAGGACCAGTGGCTTGTGTATGATGAAACTGACTTGAAACTGTGGGGTTCATCGACTCCAACTTTCAGTCAGACATGATAATAGTAAGAGTATGTCGGATTATATTTTTATCCTAAATGGTAGAGCAATCTACTGAAAAAGTTTCAAGTAGAATACTGTGGCAGACTTTATTTGTGAAGCAGAGTATATCGCGGCATCCGATGCTGCGAAGGAAGCTGTATAGTTGCGAAAGTTCATCGACGAGCTCAGAGTGACACCCTCCGTTAATGGCACTATCTTGTTATATTACGATAATACTAGAGCCATTGCTCAAGCCAAGGAGCCGATATCCTATTATCGCACCAAATATATTCTGTGCCATTATCATCTTAATTAGGAGATCGTGGATCGAGGTGACGTCGACCTTCAGTAGATCGATGGAAGGGAGAACCTGGCCGACCCATTTACTAAAGCTCTCAAAATTAAGAAGTTTGATGACCACAAATCGAAGATGAGTATACGATAATGTACCGATTGGCTTTAGTTCAAGTAGAAGTTGTTGGAAAATGTGACCCAAAGTCAATCGTTAGACGATTGTGCTCATCTTATAAATTGTATATGAATTTTTATTAATAAAAGTTATTTGATATTTTTATTATAAATTAACCATCTTCGAACTCCTGTATTGTAATGAAATTTTAGGACTATATATATTAATCGACAAAGGAGGATTTGTCGTTAAGTCCTTAAAATTATTTGTTACTAAATGATATGCTATTACTAGGACAATAGCGATATCAAGTGTAGGTCATTGTGTGCCATATGAGTTGGTTGTCTTCTTAATCAAAGAGTGTGGAGATACTATTATGACATGCAGATAGAATGTAGGAGTACATTTGCATCGAACGTGACTATGTGCCGAGCACTGTACTATCAAGAGTAGCTTGTGAAGGGTATGAGTATAAGTATCCCTCCGACCTGAGACCACCATGTGACTTGTAAGTAACTCACTGTACTTTAGTACTGGACTATCTGAGTTTCTAACTTAGTGACGAAAGAATACTTGATGCAGTCAAGTACTTATCAAGTCAGTATGTGAGTCAAGATGGAATTGACCCCTCTAATTGGTAGGAGATATGTATCAGTGTATTTCAATTTAGCAAAACTTTGATCCGAATAATCTATGAGATAGATTTGAAAGGTTGAAATATAATGTAGTCGACTTAATTAGGGTTGACAGTTAAACCTTAAGTCATCTTGAGTATTTGGATCAAAGAGATGAATTATACGGTAACCATACGTCAGTAGATTCTAGAAGGTTGCTTTGCAACACTTCGACCCATCCAATCGTTGGATCATCATTGCTAGATAGTTACATTGATTGATATAGAAAGTTGTTCCTATGTTACTGACTTAGGTTCGACCTTGTGAGATCACACGCATTAGAAGATTTGGTCAGATCTGATGGCTGAAGAGTCTAATTGGATTGTGACTCTGGTGAAGAGTCCTACTTGGACTAAGACTCTGTGGGAGAGTCCCACTGAGACTGAAACTCTATCATTTATAGAAAATTAATTAGTAATTAGATTACTAATTGACATAATTGGATTGAGTAAAAGCTTTGGAACAAGTCTTATTGAATTAGATTCAATTTGACTCAAATTGGATTGATATGATCAAATCCGATTACAAAAAAAATTTGATCCTGATTTGATTAGGGTTTGGACTTGGCTAACTCTTAATTAGGTTAGAAATTTGATGAGATATTTAAATTTTTAATTGGATTAGATTCATTTCTATCAGTGGTTTCAATCCAAATTTGATTTAGATTAGAATTGAATTAGAAATGAAGAGTCCAAGTCAGACTAGGACTCTATCCTTATCTTTTGTGCCACATCTGGATTCATGCCAATTTCTCCATGCCTAATTGGATTTGGGTTGTAATTTTTGGTGTCATAAGAGAGGATCCAATAAGAGTGGTCAGCTATAGTTGATGAGTTATAATATTATCTCTTGCCTAATTCGAATGCGATCCGAATTAGAGATAAGTGCAGACTAAGAAAAAGATTTTTTGTATATGGTATATTGTTGAAGCTATATAATTTTTTTCTTATTTTTCTTGAGGAATACTTTGGTGTGTTTTTTTTCTCCACATCCTAATGATTTTTGTAGAATTTTTGGCGATGCCAAAAAGAGGTTTTGTGTTGATTCATGGCATCCTTTCTTGGAAAGTCCTAATTCCTAGTCTATAAAAAAGGACCCCTCTCTTGGACATCCCATGATCAATTCTCTTGTAGATTTTTTATTTTTAGAGTATCTTCTCCTCCTCCTCTCTTCTTCCTCCAGATCTTCTATCATTTTGGAGTGTCCAAGGTGCTTGCAGAAGAAGGAAGAGGTCAACTGTCGAAGTTGTTCGCAGATTAGCATCTTCGAGCCCCTGATCTGTGCCAGTCTTTGCGTGAATTTTTTTATAGAGGTCAGACAACTTCGTGTGGCTATGAGTGACCTGAGGAATACCCTTTCCAACTATTGGATTAGAGGATATCAAGATCAAAATTTGTTTGATAAGGATCTCTAACTTATTTTGATTCCTATGGTAGATCTAATAGTTAGATCTAAAATTTCAGCATCAATGAGATCGATGTGATTTTTATTTTTAGATCTAAGGTATATATTTTTCATATCAAAGATCCTGATGTGGTAGTCTAAAATTAGATCTTATACATATGTTAGAATTAAATTATTTAATCTATTATTTTTGCTGTACAAATTTTTTAATTGCATGTACTGCACTATCGTAAATTTTCTTCAGGCAATGGCCGATCGTGGTGGCTCTTTTGTCGGGATTGATGATTTGAAGACCAAAGATTGAAAAATATGATTGGAGAATTAAAGTAAGGGGTTTGAGGATATGGGATTCAACAAATTTGAATGCAAAAAACCAATTAATTATCATCGACTATATTTTTATAGATGAGAAGGTTATCACAAACTTTGTCTATTTTATTTTTAAGCTTCCATATATCCAAATTGTGTAATCATAGTGATCAAGTTGGGTAGAGTCTATTGAGTCAATGACTTCGGCTATGTCCTTGGATCAGTTATGAAGATTCTTTTTGTGGAGGTCCCAACTTGGGTCAGGATATCCCCTTATTGTTGGATCATTTTCGATCGATATTTGAAGGTCTTATCCTGAGCTGAGATATCTTCGAGATATTTTGCTCAAAGAGGTCCTAACTTGGATCAGAATATCTCCTTATCATCAATGCCTTGCCGACTATTATTCGAAGGTCTTAGCCTAAGCTAAGATATCTCCAAGGGATTGATCGGCCGATCCAATTGTCGGGGTTCAGTTTAGTATCAGAATATCCTGTGATTGTCATTATCACCACTGGTAATTTTTTGAGTCTGATATTTGAGGTCTCAAGTGGACCTGAGATATCTCGAAGAATTGTATATCGAAGGGTGATGTCCCACAAAAGTCTAGGGGAGCATGCATTTAGTGTTGTCATGCCCTAATTATGATGGTCTATTAGGGTGAATGATCGAATGTCTAGATGTCAGGAGGAGCAATCTTCAAGGCTACTCACATGGTGGCACCTATCATGTGGCCAGTGGGGGGGTAGTTGGAAGTATTCAGTTTCGGCTTTGTCTATAAATTAAGTCCTTGCAGCTTGGAGCTAGCATCAATCCAAGGCCTTTCATAATGTGGTGGTACGGCTTCATTTGCCATTAGAAAATAGTTGGCATTTTTTCTTTAGCTAGAAATATTTTTGCTATTGCTTGACCAGCTATTGGGCATTTCGAAGGAGCATGCTCGTATGAAGTTTGATTTGGCATGGGAGGTGTTAGAAATATCCACTGCTCCGATGAGGGAGTCAGACTGGTGGTTGTTGGAGGCTTCTTCAGCATTACTCTCTACTGAAAGATCTTAGATCTTTGTAAGGGGCCACCTCCTTGGCAAGATAGCCTTCCGACCATCCTCAGTGGAATATCCTAGAGATGGATAGGTTTTCGAGAGGGTATCTACTATGCCTTTACCAATATCCTTTCCCAAGGGTCTACGTTCTCTGCTGGTGGAGGTCCTCTTGCACAAATTTCTTTGAGGACCTTAAAGTATAGCTTGGATTTGTTATCAAGATTGACGATTGAGGACATCAGTGGAGCTCTAATTTTTGTAGCTTTTCCTTCTTTATGTTGTCGTCGCTATTGTATGAGCAAAGATACCTTTGCAAATAAAATACTCTTTTCTTTCTGAGCCTCACATGATTGTCAATGTTCTTTGTAATTCAGTTTCGGTGGGGGAGTTTACAAAAGATTGTTCCGAAGTGTTGTCTAAGGTCGATCTAAGATAGCTTATTTGTGGGCTTTGCTCGATCTGTCAGAGCATCAAATAGCCAGATGGGGTCCTAGGGGGGTCATTCCCTTGTTGATGTCCTCAGACTCTACTCGACTCATTCATGGATGAGAAGCGCCACATGGTCGGAAGGAGTCTCTGGAGGGTTATCATCTCCTTCGCTGATATCTTTGGCCCTCACTCGACTTGTCCATGGACAAGGAGTGCCACATGGTCGAAAGAGATCTTCGGAGGACTATCTCCTTCACCAACATTCTCAACCCTCACTTGACTTGTCCATGGATAAGGAGTGCTGCATGGCCAAAAGAGGTCATCAAAGGGCTATCCCCTTCACCGATATCCTCGACCCTCATTTGACTTGTCCATGGATAAGGAGTGCAACATGGCCAGAAGGGATCCCTAGAGGGCTGTCCCCTCACCAACATCCTCGGTCCTCACTCGACTTGTCCGTGGACAAGGAGCGCAACATGGTCGGAAGGTCTCCCTAGAGGACTGTCCCTTGCCGACATCCTCGACCCTCGCTCAACTTGTCGTTGGACAAGGAGAGCCGCATGGCCAAAAAAAGTCCCTAGAGGGCTATTTCTTCACTGATGTCCTCAATCCTCACTCGACTTGTCATGGACAAAGAGTGCTATATGGCCAGAAGGGGTCTCCAGAGGGCTGTACCCTTCGTCGATGTCCTCAGCCCTCGCTCGACTTATCCATGGATAAAGAGTGCCGCATGGCCAAAAGGGATCCCCAGAAGGCTGTGCCCTTCATCGACATCCTCGACTCTCGTTCGACTTACCATGGACAAAGAGTGCAACATGACCAGAAGGGATCCCCGAAGGGTTGTCCCCTTCACTAACATCCTCAGCCATCGCTCAACTTGTCCGTGGATAAGGAGCATCGTGTGGTGGAAAGCAGTCCCTGGAGGGTTGTCCCCTTCGTTGACATCCTTGACCCTTGCTCAACTTATCCCTGGACAAGGAGCACAAAATGGCTGGAGGGGGTCAAAGCTTGGCCCAATGAGGTTTTCTGAAGCTGAGTACCGAATTGGCTTTTCGACCATGCTTTCAATTTGCCAGCCAAAGCCTGTCATCAAATCATTTCTAGGACCCTATCATTGGATCATTTTTCAGGATATTCACTTGTGATCAGATATGATCAATTGTAGTCAGGCTCCCTACTTGGTTGCTTTTATAAAAATCTGCATAGGAACTCAGTTCTTTTATATCAATACAATCAATGAATTCTCTGCTAGGAGTCAAAATTTTCAATCTACAATGATCAGATGCACAGTAGAAAACATATAGGATCAAACCAAATAACACAAAACAACCAAAAACAAACTGAAATCAGGTGGAGAAAGGGAATATACAAAAAACATACTCTATTTTCTGTGTGGTGTTTGAATCTCTCTTTGAGTTTTTTTTGGATTTGATGTTGGAAGAGTTGGTTCGGCAATCCAAGTTTGAGACACCTTCTTTGATTGTAATTGTGTGATTGGCATCCACGAATGCTTGTTCTTCCTCTCACATCTTCTCTCTTATTCCTCTTCCTCTCTCCTTTCTCACGGCCATGTGGGTAGCCTTCATGTTAGGTTCTCTCTATCTTTTTTTGTTTGTTTACTTCTCTTTTTTATAAGAGAAAAACCCTAGCCTTGTATTTATACTAGGGCTTAAAAGAAACAATAATTTATGCAAGGCACAAGCCCTTTAATGCATAATTTTTATATCACCATCTAAGCCCAAAATAGAACTAGATATTTATTAACCAAAACATGAGAAAGGAGAAGGTACCAAGTACCAGCTGGTCTGAGGCTAAAAGAGGGACTTGAGGACATGTCAACCCTAGCTTCAAAATGACCAAAATATTTCTGCCATCTCATGACTACATTTTAACCATTTTAACTTTGACTAATTCCACTATATAGCCAAAGCTACACTCTAGGACTAACACTAAATATAATAAAATTATATCATGTAATACATGACCCTGCCCTGGACCTGCCTGTGAAATGATGAAAGTATCCCTTTATGTAACACCCATAATCAGGATTAGGTCTTTATCTTGTACTATCCATCCTCCTGATTACATCTTCTTCTTGGACCTCTAATTCATTTAACTAATCATCCATGGTGACATACTTACCTCCTTTCAGATCTGTAAGTATCCATCACCTGACATAGCCTGGAGCCATGTCACTGAGCTCAGATTCTAATGGTTAAGCTGGATAATCCAAAGGGGTGATTACTCTATCCTCTATGAAATGGCATAAACTCTATACTACATATGCATGTTTCAACTAAGTTTCAATGTCTAAAACATGAAGCTATTGATCTGCTCGTGAGATCTCACCCATAGTGAATTAAAGCAAGGAAAGTCAGCTTCGTCGTCTATCCACATATGCTCAAGATTGAGAATACACATCCACTAGGCAGCTATAAAGATCCTAATTCTTTTTAGGTGATAGTACTGTTATAGAAATCCTCTTTATGTTGGTCCTATTCAATGCATACCACATGCACTAGCAATATGAATTTGAAATCTCATTCCAATGACCTAGGTAGGCCATCCAATTTCTAGGAGACTCTCATGCTATAGCCTTTTGCATAATGAAGTATTTAGCTTCATTAATCGGTTATGAATATTTACTTTTGAATCAAGCATCTATGACTCAGACCTACCATATGTAACTACCCCGTTCCTAAGCCATCTACTTGATCCAATGGACCTTATACATGCAATGATATTATAAAAAGGATGTTCATAATAAACAAAATAATAAATGCATATCCATTAAACTGAGATGTTCAAGTACATATAGTTTTTCAGGCATACAGAATTCCAACATTCTCAACTTACCGACATGGAGTCCTCATGTTCTTGATGTCCAAATTTGGGAAATGGAGGTTCTGTTGGTGGCTCCGATTCACTACTATCATTGATGGGGTGACTGCACTATTGTGACATCTTTCAATTGCCCTCCTCACCTCTTCTAATTTTCGGTATGGTCTTCTACCCGTCTTCCACTACTAAGGCTTATAAGTGCACCTACAACACTAACTTCGGATAGATTATCATTGCCCCATCATTCGTTGCAAACATGGGTGATGCAGACCCATGCAAGGGCCCAGCAGGCCAGAATGTCAAATCATTAATCATCATGAGTAGATGCACCGAAGGTATGGGCTGCAAAAAATGGGCGATCGGGCAACTCCCCCCTAACTTAATCGGATGGATTGTCGATGGAATATGGTGGAGTAGTTGCTATATCCTACCACACTCTTTCTCTCTCCCTCTTTAATTGGGTTGCTGGGCCCTTCCTCTAGTGCCAAACTGTTACATCAAGGCTTCGAAGTAAGCTGATGTAATAGAAGAGAGACATCAGTCGAGACACCGGGACATCGCAAAAGATCTGCAAAAGAAGTCCATTCGCATTGAAGGGGGATGCTTCGGTGGGGGATTCTCTGATGCTTAATTCAATTGAAGCTTTGAGCACAGTAAAAAGAGAGAGCTAGCCTAGTATGTGTCGCATATGTTATCTTTTTTGGGTTCTCCTTATTACCTTTATACAAAGGAGGTATCGGAGTTTGTTATGCCTAAATCTGTAGGTTATTTAGATAGGGGGTCTGCCCGCTAACTAAGTTGTTAGTTATGGGCGGTTGACATGGCCATATTCTAAGAGTTTGTTGGGAGATCTTAACTAATTGCTCACATGACCCAACTTGATCGGTGCACTGACGTTGGCTTATGGCCAAGGTGTTGTCCTGTCTAGATCCACCTCAAGACAAATTATGAAACTTTATCTTTTGTAATCCATGAGATATCGACCCAAAGGTCAGTGAGAGCTCAAATCGGTGCTTCTTAGGGGACTCCATTCCTATCGTTGATGAGATGTCGATCTGGAGATCAGCAGTACTTTGACCTAAGGGTCAGATGAGATGGAACCTGATGAGGTCGCCTTATCATGGTGGTCCACGATCAATTCGATGGTGCATATTGTCATGATTCACCTTGGCATTTATGTCGTCTAGGATTTCTGTGGATGAGTCACGAGAACATCCGTGGCATGACTTCATAACAGAAATCATGGAGTACAAAAATGGGTTACTATTTCAACTTTTATTTTTTATTTTTAGCAAATATTAATCTAGATATTATAAGCTAAATATATTTGTAAATTAACATACAGATTAGAAATTCGTATAGCTCCTATTATATTTACCACACAAAAATAAGAAACTATTGTTGATCCCTAGAAAAAAGCAGCCACCAACAAAAAAAATAATCATAGATTTTCTTAAACTGAATCCCTCAAATTTTTAGGTATTATTTAAAAATTCAATGCACTTTTCCATTTTTTTTTACCCTATTGCAAACATAAAAATTGCTACTTGGTTGAAACCAAAGTAACATTTCAAATATATTGGAAGTTTGATTCTTGTATTATTTCGCTGCATTGCTTTAATACAATAATTATGAATTCATGATCTTTTCCTTCAGAAAAGATAAGATTTATCTATAAGGCTAGTTTAAAAAAAAAATTGATATCTCATATAATTGGTGGTACAAAGCTTGTTATAACTACGAGTTTGCAGTTAAAATTTATGAAAAAAATTTCTGGTGTGGCCAATGTGGTAGAAATGATTAACCACTATAAAAAATTATAATATTCTTTTCTTTTTTCCTTTTGCTGTAAAGTAAAATGGCTTTGACTATGTTAAATTTAGGTAATAATTATTTATATGATAGTCAAAGATGATACAAGTGCTACAACCTTTGTATTATTAGGTAAACTAGCTTAACAATTAATTGATATTCTAATAATTAATCTTGCAATGGATAGAAGAACTAATAGATTTACTCAACTTTCTATTATTGAAAAAATTCTCAAGATAACCTATGTCTTTCAAATCAGACTCCAACAAAATTTTAGCCCAAAGCCATCAGCTTCAACGTGACAAAAATTTTTGATAAAGATGGATCATTGATAGGCAATTTACCTCAAAGTGCAAGAATTGGACTTTTTTTCCCACTAGCTGTTGAAGAAATTGTTATCGCAACTACTAAAAAGTGTGTCCAAACTGAGCATTTTAGAGACAATACTTCTATAAAAATATCACTATTTTGCAATGCAGTAATGTGCTTTCATTATTAAACTCTTTACGTTTCACCAAACTTACTTTCCCTACTTATTTTGAAAGAAAAACAATGCAAAAAAATCTCATAGTTGTTTATAACTCTAATAATTTTATTTAAATATTATTTATTCATCTATTCAAAAAAAATCTGATATCCTCTTGATGAAAAAAATATGAACAAGGTAAACAAACTTCGCATTGCACTATGCAACTAAGCTTTTCCTGCCTCTTTGGCTAAACATCTTTTTTTTTTTTTTTTTTTTTTTTTTGCAGTTCATCTAAGGATGTTGCAAAACCTAATAAATAATTCATCATCAATTTCGGGTCAAGGAGGAAAAAAAGGTTAGATAACTAAGATAGCAAAGCACACTTTTTTTTCCAACAAATATTGTTGTATCATTTTTTTGGTAAATTATTTCAGGACTATTGCACAACACCACCTTCTTCCTAGTACAAAATAAAACCAATACAAACCCAATTTAACCAATTATTCCAAAGGGTTGTATTTCAACCACAACAACCAATCATGGTTCAAATACATAGGCTTGTTGTTTATGCATCACATACTCATTTGGCCATAGCAAGATATTGCAATCTAATAAGAGCTTATAGCCTGCATCACACACACCATTGTGGACGTGCACTAAGCCAATTAAGTCATCTCATTTCCATAGGCCCCATTCATTATGGGCTTGTATTGGTTATTGGACGATAAGAATGAGATGTCCTGATTGGTGTGATGCATGGCTATGTTAGTGCACGAGGTGCATGGTATAGTTTGTCATCTTCCAATTGTGCTTCATGTTGCATTAAACAAACATTTGTATTGCTAAAGATGGATGAGAAATATTGATTATACCATTTATAATTTTCTTGAATTTGTGTATAGAGATGGTAATGAGCTAGGTCTGCCAAAACCATACCCCGCAATTAAAGACCCCATACCATACTCACTTCAGGTATAATAGTGTCGAGCTGGATAAAATAGATCATGCATGTTGGGTCGAACAGATAGATAAGATAAGATAGATCGAGTAAAGTTAGATCAGATTAGTCGAGTAGGTAACTTTTTATGCAAATATGCTAAAATAATTATAATTTTGAAAAGAGAGATTTCAATTAAAGTTATGTTAGGTCGGATTTGGGATGGACAATATCATTATCCACATCCAATCCAAATCTATTTTAGATATTTTATTTATAATTAAATCCTAGGTTTAAATTGGTTGGATGAAATTCATCCTATCCAGATCGGATGGATCACGTACCCATAAATCAGCTAGAATTGCCCCTAGGCTATGCAGAAATGCAAATCATATTTCTACCTCTTCTCTGACTTCTTCTTCCTCTCCTCACATCAAGAAAACTATTGTTAGAATGAAATCCTTTGTAATAGAGAGAACCTTGATCAAACAATGCCAATCCAATGCTCTCACAATCGAAGATGCACTAGATTTGTTTAACGCCACGATGGTTGCCGATCCGAAGCCCTCCATCTACACAATCAACCTCCTCCTTGATGCTATCGCCGGAATGAAGCACTACCCAATCGTGATATCTCTCTACAACAAGTTAGATGTTTAATCAGGAATCCAGCCAAATATCCGCACTTATAGTGTCATGATCAACTCCTGTTGCCAAATGAGCTCTTTGAACCTAGGCTTCAGCTTCTTAGGAGGCCCCCTGAAATGTGGCCTCCCTACTGTTGGGCTTTCTGGCTGTATGATTATCCCATGGCTCAAAAATCTAGGTTGACTTATTTTTATGCATTTTGATCGGCAGCTTGCTGTTGGTGTTATTATAGAGTCTTCTAGGTTTACTTGGTTGTTAGGTATAGTTTATGCTAGCACCTCTTTTGTTGAGCATCATCAAATTTGGGATCAACTTATAATATTTTGTCCTTGGGCCTTTCCTTTCTTCCTGTGGGTGATTTTAATTGCCTCTTGACTGATCAAGATAAAAAAAGTGGAAAGCCTTTTTCTATGAACCATCCTAGTCATGAATTTCGATCTTGTCTTCATGCAATTGGATAATTAGTTGATTTGGGTTATAATGGTCCTATGTATACTTGGTGTAACAATCAATTTGGGTGTGCTAGAGTTTAGGAGCGTTTGGATAGGACCTTTGCATCTCAATTATGGATTGATTTATATCCCGAATCTTTTGTTACCCATCTTACTCGATATGCATTGGATCATTGTCCAATCTTGGTTTTGCTCCTTAAAGAGATCCCTCGTGGTCAACCTCCATTTAGGTTTGAAAAGTTTTGGCTTATCTGTCTGGATCTATGTTAGCTTGTTCAAAATATTTAGTCTAGATTTGATCATTCCCCTCCTATACATTTTTCATTGCTTCTTTATCAAACTAGATATGCAATTAATTAGATAGTGGAAGTGGGGTATTGGGAATTTGTTCTTCCAAGAACATGTTGGGTGGATGTCTGGCCAGGACACCACCTCTCAAGATCTTTTCAGTACCACGCGATGCAGCAGGAAGAAAGAAGAAATAAGACAAAAGAAAAATAATCAAAATACGTGGATCAGCCACAAAAGGGCTCGCCTCCACGGGACATGCAAACTTCACTATGAAAAAAAAATTTTACAAGAAGAGACCTCATCCTCAACCCTTATACACCCAATTCTCTCTCACTAGAAGTTTCCCTCACAAAAGCTCTCTCTCTCTTGAAAGACCCCCTGAACCCCTGAAGTGCTTGACGACCGCTGTCCAAGAGCCTCCTGCTCCTTCTCTCTCAGTGCTTCCGCCTCTCTCTTCTCTTGGGTTCCGTACGGACTTCGTACGGCACAAAAAATCGATCCACACCCTTTACTGTTCGTCCACAGGCCTTTTAAAGGGTTAAAACAGGGTTTAAACCTAATTAGATTAGGTTTAAGAGTCCTAAACAAGCCAAATCAACCTCCTAAACTGTCGGATCGTCACCGGAGACTTCCTGAGCTATCCGATCACAACCAGTCCATAGAATAGTGCTGTGGACCGCGTGAAACGCGTGGGAAACGCCCATGCGCTCCACAGGCCCAGCCGTGGACCGCCCAGTCCACGGTGGACCGGGACAAAGGGCCAGTAGGCCGCGCCTGCGCCAGCCCGCTCCCATGCGCGGGCCTACGCGTGCCTGGGCCGCACGCCCGGCTGGGCCGCGCCCCACCTGGGCCGCGCGCTCGACTGGGCCGCCCCCCCGCGTGGGTCGCGCATCTCATGCGGGCCTGGGTCATGCATCCTGCGTGCCGCCACCTGCGGCCGCACCGCTGCCGCCCGCCGCCGGTCGCCGGCGGTCCTCCGCCACCTCGAATCTCGTGCCAACTTCAAAAGCTCGTATCTTCTCCATCTGAGCTCCGTTTCAGGTGATCTTGGTCTCGTTGGACTCTGTTTTTCATCGCGAATCTCGTTGTGGGCTCAATATGGGCTGAATCTCAAGACGTCAAATCCTAACAATCTCCACCTCGACTCGATATTCGACCTCCTTCAAACTCCGAGAGCTTCTGGATCTCTTCGCCCCATGCTCTGGGGCAATCGCCTGCTAATCATGGATGGGCAAACATGGGAGTCGAGCCAGGCTGCTCGATCCCATCTCCATCGAATGCTGTGCTCCTCCTGACCTGAGATCTACTCGGGGCATCATCCTACGGCAATAGGAATCTCACTTTGCGACGTCGCCTCTCATCCTCCCGAGTCTCCTGTCTCATGTCCGATCCGCCTCTTGGAGCTCCACCTCGCTCTGGGCTCCGTCTGGCTCCCGAAGCTCCACCTCGCACTGGACTCCCTGCTAGGTAATAATGTCCTCTGCTCCCCTTCTTTCCTTCCAGCATAATCCTATCACCACGTAACACCCTCAGGATTCCTCCACCAGCTACCATCCTGTAGCCTCTTGAATCTAGTCTGCTAAGTGAGATAAGATTCCGCCTGAAATCGGATATGTATTGGACCTCTCCCAATCTCCTCACTGCACCGTCATGTGTCTTCCAGCTGACCGTCCCAATACCTCTGATCGCACAGCTCGATCCATCCGACAGATATACAGTGCCTTCGCTGTTCTCCAATGAGTCAAATTGCTCCTCTCTGCAACATACATGATAGGGGCATGTAGAATCTAATATCCACTGCTGGGAAGAAGTAGATACCTCGTCAGATATCTTCAGGACATCTCCATCTAAATCGCTGTCGGCCGTCGCTACAGCAGCCACCGTCCGATTTTTAAGTTGAGGGCAATCTCTGGCTAGATGCCCCAACTCCTCACACCGGTAACACCTGGTTTTGCTCAAGTCCCTCTTGGACTTAGACCGCCCTCGTTGCGATCTCCTGTCGCTCCGTCTACCGCCTCCTGCTCTTCCAGAAGCCACCAAAGCTGAGCTACCGCCACCTAAGCTCGAAGCTGGGTTCTCCTTCCTGAGAACCTCGTTTTGGAGTATCGCCGTGGTGACCTCGTCCATCTTGATAGTGCTCTTCCCCACTAGAAGAGCAGTCACCAAGGACTCGTACGAAGGGGGAAGCGACGCCAGCAAAACCAGCGCCCTAGTCTTCTCCTCAACATTCTCACCAATGCTGAGGAGGTTAGTGAAGATTTTTTGGAAGTGGCTCAAATGCTCCTGCACGCTCTGTCCCTCAGTCATCCGTAGTTGGTAAAACTGCCTCCAAGGAAAAAGTGTGTTGGTGAGAGACTTCGCCATGTACAACTCCTCGAGCTTCGACCACAACACCGTCGGGGAAGTCTCGCTCAACACATGGATCACCACCTCATCTGCCAGATATATGCGGATGGTACTCACCGTCTGCATCTGTAGCCGTTTCCAATCCCGCACCTCTATGGTGGTCGGCTTCTCATCGCACAAGAGAGTATCGATCAACCCCTGTTGGATGAGCACGTCCTTCACCCTTGCCTGCCACAAGGAGAAATTGCTCTTACATCGAACTTGTTGATCTCCATCTTGATTGTTCCTGTCTTCTCCGTCTTGCTCACCACCGCTGCAATCTGCGTCTTTGTACCGCCTTTCTCTGATACCACTTATTGGGTGGATGTCTGGCCAAGACACCACCTTCCAAGATCTTTTCAGTACCACGCGATGCAGCAGGAAGAAAGAAGAAACAAAATAAAAGAAAAACAATCAAAATACGTGGATAAGCCACAAAAGGGCTACCTCCACGGGGCATGCAAACTTCACTATGAAAAAGAAAATTTTACAAGAGGAGACCTCACCCTCAACCCTTGTACACCTAATTCTCTCTCACTAGAAGTTTTCCTCACAAAAGCTCTCTCTCTCTTGGAAGACCCTCTGAACCCCTGAAGTGCCTGGCGACCGCTGTCCAGGAGCCTCCTGCTCATTCTCTCTCAGCGCTTCCGCCTCTTTCTTCTCTCGGGTTCCGTACGGCTCGTACGGCATGAAAAAATCGATCCACACCCTTTACTGTTCGTAAACAGGCCTTTAAAAGGTTAAAACAGGGTTTAAACCTAATTAGATTAGGTTTAAGAGTCCTAAACAAGCCAAATCAACCTCTTGAACCGTCGGATCGTCACCGGAAACTCCCTGGGCTATCCGATCGCGATCGGTCCACGGAATAGTGCCATGGATCGTGTGAAACGCGTGGGAAATGCCCACGCGGTCCACAGGCCTAGCCATGGATCGTCCGGTCCATGATGGACCGGTGCAAAGGGCCAGCAGGCTGCTGGCCTGGGCCGGCCCCTCCCGCGCGCGGGCCCGCGCGCCCGCCTGGGCCGCGCGCCCGCAAGGGCCGCCCGCCCGCGTGGGTCGCGCATCCCGCGTGGGCCTGGGTCGCATGTCCTGCGTGCCGCCGCCTACGGCCGCGCCGCTGCCGCCCGCGGCCGGTCGCCGGCGGTACTCCACCGCCTCGAATCTCGTGCCGACTTCAAAAGCTCGTATTTCCTCCATCCGAGCTCCGTTTTAGGTGATCTTGGTCTCGTTGGACTCCGTTTTTCATCGCGAATCTTACTGTGGGTTCAATGTGGGCTGAATCTCGAGGTGTCAAATCCTAACAAAATATATGTTAAACAATACTATTTGTGAGCTTCAAACTCTTGAGGCTCAGTATGGTGGCTTGTCAGATCATGATCATTGTTAGTTGTTGGCTTGCCATGGGGCTTATCACACAAATATGCATCAACAAGAGCTGTTGTGGCATCAAAAATCTCATGCCTTGTGGTTAAAAGATGAGGATGCAAATACTAAATTCTTCCATAGATCTATCATTCTTAAGCATCAGCAAAATCAAATCACTAAATTATAGCTCCTCAAGATGATATTCTTGGCAATCCATCTTCTATTTGTAGTTTTTTGGTTGACTATTTCAAGGATCGTTGGTCCTTGTAGTCGGATGTTCAAATTCTAGAGATTCTTGTTGTTCCTTCTGAGATCTCACCTATGAGAAATGATGACCTGCTTCGGGACCTTACGGATGAGAAAATAATCCATGCCATTTTTAGCATGCATCCTGATAAGGCCCCAAGCCCAGATGGGTTTCCTCCCTTCTTTTTTATGTTTTCTTGGGATATTATTGACTCTGATATTATTAGTGTTGTATAATATGCCTTTAATACTTCTACTATGTCTCTTGATTGGAAGTGGATGTTCATCACATTAATTTTCAAATTCAACTCTCCTATATCTCCTCAGGATTATCACCCTATTAGCCTTTGCAATACAATGTATAAAGTCCTAGCCAAGATTCTTGTTAATCATCTAAAACCTATCGTCTTCACTTATCTCCTTGGAGTAGGGCACTATTATTCAGGGGAGAGGAGCTACCAATCAGATATTGCTGAGTCAAGAACTTTATCATTCATTAATGCATGCTCCTCTCTCTAAAAGTCTTAAGATGATTAAATTGGATATGGAAAAAACTTATGATCACATTGCTTGGATTTCACTCTCATTATATTGCTTTGTTACGTTAGTGTGTTGAGAGTTCACTCTTTGCATTGTTGATCCATGATTTGCCAGCTAATTGGTTTTATTCGTTTCATCATCGTTGTTCTTTATCTCCTTATCTATTCATCATTTATTCCGAAGTGCTTTCTCATTTTTTGTATTTTGCGGCTACTCATTATTTGCTCCATGGTTATCAATTTCCTAGGGGTGGACCTCATATGTCACGCTCTTTTTTTGTTGATGACCGTTTGTTGGTGATTCGGACTACTATGGCTGATGCTGCATGCCTTCTTTCTATTCTTGATGCTTATTGTTCAATGTCTAGTCAGGCTGTAAACGTCCATAGGTCCCTGTTAACCTTCAGTCCTACTTCGCTTTCTATAAAGCACAGATTGAGATCTTTGTTTCAGTTTCGGGAAGTGGGGGGTACTTGGAGGTATTTGGGGGTGCCTATTGTCAGTAATGCTCTTAGGGCTTCAGACTTTAGTTTCATTTTGGAGAAGATTAATGGTAAGCTTGCATCCGGGTGGGCCACTCTTGTCCAACATGTCTTGACATCCATCCCTATGTATTCTATGTGCTCGACTTTAATCCCTATTTCCATTCTTCATAATCTTGAGGAGTTTTGTGTGCTTTTTTGTGGGGAAATGGTTCTGATGTTCATGGATTTCATCCTTTATCTTGGTCCGTTGTGTGCTCACCTTGGGCTTAGGGTGATCTTGGTATTGGCAATCTTCCCGATTGCTGTCGAGCTTTCTTGGGTAAGCTCGCAGCTCAATAAGTTCTCTTTCCTTCTTCTCTTTGGGCTCGTGTTGTAATTGTATAGATTCCCAAGCTCTTGGTATAACCATCATAAACGGCGCTATTCTGCTATTTCGAGCCAAATAGCTGCCACTGGGGAATTAATTCAAGATCAGTTTCACTGGTTGATAGGACCTGGAATGTAAGAACGTTGGGAGCATTGTTTGGGCCGGATTTGGTTCCCATTGCTGTTCGTGCTCCAGTTTCGTCTGGCCTATGGAATGAGCAGATTTGTTGGGCTGCTATTGGGCGTAATGCGGTATCCTTGCACGATGTTTCCACCGTTCTCAATCACCAATCTGGGTCCTATGCCGATGCAAACTTAGCCTGGGTATGGAAAATGAAAGTTCCTTTGAGAATCGGATTCTTCTGGTGGAAAGTTCTTTGGAACTCTTTACCTCGTAGAGTTTTTTTTTTGTGTTACAGGCATGTCTTGCCCGATGCATAGTAGATTTGTGATCTATGAACCGATTGCCCAGAGGATCAAGATCATGCTCTTGTTGCAAATTTAGCTCTTGAGCAGGATATTGGGTTCTTACAAGGGGATACCTTGCTGGTTCATTTATCTAATCTTCTACAGGCTGATCAGGCTGGAGTACAGTTCCTGTGGGTTAACTGATCGTAATTTTTCTGCTTCCAGGACAACATCAATTCCTGTTCTGATACGGTGTCCGGCACGCTGGCTAGTACACTGGCTATGCTCCTGGGTATCTGCCATATCTGTCACTCAGGGATGCTTCGGTTACTATCTCAGTTTTACTTTGCTGTCCGACATTGCTTTACTTTTAAATAGCTCGGTTCCTTACATCTTCTCGGAGATTATACCATATTCTTCTATACTGTTGTGTTTCGGCTCGCAAAGTCAGATGTTCTTCTTGCATGGGCCTCTTATATTAACATATTTGCTGCTGCTGTCAAGTCTTCATTTCAGAGCATTCTTCACTTCATCCAAAGTACACAGGAATTTTTTGGGTCATTCTTGCTTGCAATTGTTCAAGCTTCTATTCAGCTCGTTAAACTGTTTAAATTTTACCTATTCTGCATATACAACTCGGTTAAATTGCAGGTTTTCTCAATGCATGAGCCACTTATTTCCATCAGATAAGACTTTTATCTCTCTCTATGGCGTATCTTCATATTCCTCAATGCTGCTGCTGAGCTGCCTGGCCTCACAGTCTGTGTATCACTATCAAGCTTCATTCGCTAGGTGCCTTTATCAGTCATTCCTTCTGTGGTTTGCACTGCTGGTTATATACTTCACTTCAGTAATTACCAAAAGGTTTCAGGTTACAGTCCTCATATTATGCACTATACATCCACAGCCAGCTGCAAATTCATTTTATCTATGCTGTGCCAATTATTTATATGCTATGCTGCCGCCTAACTCTGTCCCATGTACAGCAAATTTCCTCTATTTCGTTCTAACTACAGCAAACTTACTCCGCTGCCTTTGTACCTTGTATGTTTCTCTTCCTTTTGGGCCTGTACTTTTGTATGTGCATTTTTTTCTTTTTTGTGGTAATATACTTTTGTATGTGCATTACAGGCATTATTTGTAACTGACTTTTGGTTAATGAAGTTCCTCTTTTACACCCCCCTCTCCCCACCCCGGAAAAAAAAAAAAAAAAAAAACCATGATGGTTCAAATACATGAACTTGTTGTTTATACATCACATACTTGGCCATTGCAAGGTATTGCAATCTAATGAAAGATTATAGCCAACATCGTACACATCATTGGAGTGCACGAAGCCATTATCATTTATTTCTATAGGCTCCTTCATTATGGCTTATCTTGGTTATTAGACGATAAGAATGAGATGTCCTGGTGTGGTGCATGGCTATGTTAGTGCACAAGGTGTACGATATAATTTGCCATACTCCAATTGTTCTTCATGTTGCATTAAACAAACTTTATTATTGGTAAAGATGGATAAGAAATATTGACTATATAATTTATAGTTTTTCAAATTTGTGTATAGACATGGTAATGAGTCGGATCAACCAATATCATACCCCGCAATTAAAGGCGATGGGATCGAGTTAGATAAAATAAATAATGCATGTTGGATCGGAATAGATGGATAAAACAGGATGGATCAGGTTGGATCAGGTCAGGTCAATCGAGTGAAAAATTTTTCATACAAATATGCTAAAATAGTTATAACTTTGAAAAAAAATTTAAAATTAAAATTATATTAGATCAAATTTAGTATAAAATATATCATTATTTGCATTCAATTCAAATTTATTTTAAATTTTTTATTCATAATCTAAACTCTAGCTTTAAATCTGTTGGATGAAATTTATTCCATTCAGATCGGGCCGGATCACGTACCCATGGATCGGCTAGAATTCCCAGAAGGACAAGTCTCTCTTTTTTTTCTTCCCCCAATGAGGCGGACTCGTTTGCCTTCCCACTCCTCCACCTCCTCTCCTCCAACTTCTTCCTCCTCCTCTCCCATCAAGAAAACTATTGTTAGAACGAAATTTATCACAAAGAGAGCCTTGATCGAGCGATGCCGATCCACTGCTTTCACGGTCGAAGACGCGCTCGATTTGTTCAACGCCGCGGTGAGTGCCGATCCCATGCCCTCCATCTACTCCATCAACCTCCTCCTCAGTGCTATCGCCAGAATGAAGCACTACCCAGTCGTGATCTCTCTCTGCAAGAAGCTAAATCTTTTATCAGGAATCCAGCCAAATACATGCACTTATAGCATCGTGATCAGCTCCTGCTGCCGAATGAGCTCTGTGAACCTGGGCTTCGGCTTCTTAGGAGGCCTCCTCAAACGTGGCCTCTCTCCCACGACCGTTATCTTCAACTCTCTCATCGATGGCCTCGGCACCGAGAAAAAGGTCGGGGAGGCAGCCATGCTGTTCGATAAAATGTCTTTGATGGGATGCCAGCCGAACGTGGTCTCATGCAATGCTCTCATCAAGGGGCTCTGCAACACCGGCAGTACTGCTTTGGCACTGGAGCTTCACCAGAAAATGGCCATGCTGGGAGATAGTTGCAGGCCTGACATAATAACGTACAACACTATTATCCACTACCTTTGCAAAGAGGGACATGTGAGCGATGCCTGCAAACTGCTTGAGGAAATGAGTTGTGTGGGTATTAAACCGGATGTTCGTACTTACACCAGCATTATTTATGGACATTCCACTTTAGGCCACTGGAAGCAGGCTGTTGGTATTTTCAAGGAGATGATTGATCGGCGCCTTTCACCAGATGTGGTGACATTCAACATGCTGATGGATTCACTTTCCAAGCATGAGAAGACTGGACAAGCCCATAAATTATTAGATTTGATGAAGGAAAGAGGTGAAAAGCCTGATGTAATCTCATATAGTATATTGGTGCGAGGATATTGTCAAGAAGGCCATCTCGCTAATGCTACAGAAGTCTTCGATTCCATGTTGGTTAAAGGTCCTGCTCCCGACAGTTGTACGTACTCTGTCTTGATTAATGGATTTGTCAAGAATCAAAAAATGGATGAGGCCATCGAGCTATTCAACAAAATGCAGCAACGAGGAATAAAGCCTAATACTATTATCTATGGTACTGTACTTGATGGACTATGCCACCTTGGAAAAATGGAAGATGTTCGAGGCCTTCTTGATGAAATGATGAGTCGAGGAATACATCCAGATGTCGTCACTTATACCTCTATAATGTGTGGATTTTGTAGATTAGGGAAGTGGAAAGAAGCTCATCAGTTTCTTTATGAAATGACAGAACAACAAATTCATCCTAATGTCGTGACATTCAATGCATTGATTGATGCCTTTTGTAAAGAAGGAATGGTTCAAGAGGCACATGGATTGCTGGAAGTGATGATCTGTAGAGGTATAGAGCCTGATGTAGTAACTTATAGTACACTAATGGATGGTTACACTATGGTAGGACAACTGAATGATGCAGTGAGAGTTTTTGATTTAATGGTTTTGAAAGGCCATGAACCCAATGCTTTTACGTACAACATATTAATTGACAGCTATAGTAAAAGTGGGAAGATTGATGAGGCTTTGAGTCTCTTTAATGCAATGCCTCATAAAGGAGTACAGCATACAGTCATTACATACAACACCATGTTAGCTGGATTATATCATGTTGGTAGAGTTGCTGATGCAGAAAAATTGCGCAACAAGATGCTTGCTGCTGGGATATGCCCTAGTCTTCACACATATAGCATAATCTTGGATGGGCTTGGCAAAAACCAATATATTGATGAAGCTATGAAGCTATTTCAAGGTGCATTATCTTCTAATGTTAACCTCGACATTGTCTGTTTCAATATCATGATTGATGGTTTGGTCAAAGCGGGAATGTTCAAAGCGGCCAAAGATATCTTCAATACTATCCATACCAAAGATTTGAAACCAGATGTTATTACTTTCAACATAATGATAAATGGATTCATGAAGGAAGGGTGGTTTGACGAAGCTAGTAACTTGCTCTTGCATATGGAGAATTCTGGTTGTCCTGCAAATTCGACCACATTCAATACCATTATTTATGGTTTGCTGGAGAAAGAGGAGATAGAAAGGGCAATAGATATGATTCGGAAGATGAAGGATAGAGGATTTTCTCTTGGGGCATCAACTGCTTCTCAGATATTTAATTTGTTCTCAAAGGATGGGCAATATCATGAATATCTGAAGTTGCTTCCAGATTTTTATCAGCATGGTTCAAAGTGATGAGAGCAACATATACATTGAATTGGGCTTTTGATGATTGTATTTTCACATGTACATTTCTTGTGCTCCATTTTGCTTGGGCCTTCATCATGTTCAATTTATACTGATCCTCTGAACGGGAAATTAAACCTCTTAGGTGTTCTTTCAACAATTGAAGAGAAATTTCTAGGACCAAGTTCTTGATGTCAGTGGTCTGCTCTGGTGGATGTTTAAGTGAACTGAGAAACTAATTGTGATAGGGATCAGGGACTGTTTCAGCCAACCATTCAAGGCTTGCAATGAGAGAAGCTTGACGTGAGCAGGATGATCATGCTATTGTCAGGCAGCATGAGTGATGGGTTCCGCATCATCAGAACATAATACCAGAGTTGTGGTTGCTGCTACGAGAGAGGAACAAATCCATCTATTACAAGACCAAACCGAATCCTGAAAGGAATTTGCTGCCCTTCCACCCTAGCGTGCAACCTACAAGTGCACCTAGTACTAAGTAATCGCATTTGTAATCCTGGTTCGCAGCAGAATTTGTACCATGGTTTGGTTTTTAGGTACCTTCACAATTTATTTGAATATCCTCAGAAATTAGATATTCCATTTGAACTAGATAGAGTGATGCAGTATTTTGTTGCGCTTGCTGTTTGGAAGAAATTATATACTCTCTAGTCAAGCTTTGTTCTTCAAATTGCCTGGGGACCATGTTTCCTATACGTGAAAAAGAAAACATACTGTGTGACTAGGATGGGTAGTTGCATTGGCGTTGAGAACACAATTTAAGAGTGTTGCAGCCAACTCCTTTTCACCTGTCGCCGGTAAAAAGCACTCAAAATTAAGTCCTCATAGACTGAAGTTATGTCCGACGGAGATCCTCCAATGTTTAAGTCAGAGAGGAGTTGGTGAACAGCTAATCAAAGAGTTAGTATTGCAGAGTCTTGATGCAGAATTACTTTATCCGTGCTATTCGTTTACCTCTCCTTTTATAGATGATTTTGATGTAACAGTTAAGCACGTAGTCTCATTTTTTATGTCGTTAAATTAGTAGGCTATACTTATGAAGTTAGTGGATTATTTATTTCTACTAATGGCCATAATACGTAGTTGATAACCGTTCATAACGGTTAGGGTATATTGAGCAGATAAGCCGACTATATGTCGGTAATACTGATAAGTCGGTAGAAGATCCGAATGTCCATCGACTGGTAACTCTGATATGCTGGTGATCTTTGATCGGAGGTTAATTAAGTCATCTGTTGTCGGTCGATAATAGCCGACTGTTGGTCGGTCAGCCGATCGTGAGTCGACATAATATGTTCATTCGATCAATGTAGAATCGGAGTTGGGGGTCGGTTGATGTGTCCCAACAAAGAGTATCAAAGATGATTAGGTTTTTGTTTTGTAAAAATAAAATTAAAAGCAATCTTGAATAATAGCACAATGTGGTAACAAATGTGACAAAAAGAAACATGAGAAGGTAGCTCCATTGAGAGAAATAACACGATAAAGTTTTAGATATTGTGATTTAGGTTATAAGCTCCGAACTTGTAACCATGATGATTTAAAATTCAGGTTAGACTGAAGATTGTAAGGTTTCAAGGTGTAAGTTTTCAGTTTCAGAATTTTAAAATTTTAACTCATGAGAACTACAAAATGAGATTCTAGAATTTTCAAATTTTTCTCTAAGATTTCATATCTAATACAAATTTATTATACTATATCTATACTATATTTTCACAAATATTTGTTATGATATTTTACCAATATCAGGGACCAAAGTAAGGATCAAAAAATTAGGTTAGCGACCATAAAGATTTGAAGTTATGGAGGTGGCATTGCCATCAATGAAATTTAAGGTATCACGCCACTGGGGAGATTGTTGAGTCACTTCTTTTTATCAACAGAGCTTTGTGGCATCAAACAAAGAATACCTTTTTTGTTTTAAATAAAGTCACTATTCAGATCAAGAATTACTTTTTACTACCGAAGGAGAAAGAAAACCTGCATCCATACTTGAAATAAAAGGCATGGCTCCTCCTTGTAGGCAATTGGTCACTAAAGTTACGGTGTCAAACCGTTCTGAATCACACTCAAGGAGTGTCAAACCGCCTTTGCTGGGACACCTCCTCCTGTCGACTCCCTCCTCCGGGAGGCACTTTCTGAGAAGATCGTCGAGTTCGTCGCTGCGGTTGATGATTTTTTTTTTAAAATCTCATTCCATCTATTGGGATAAGTCCGAATTTACTTACAGAAGAAATAGATCATTCTCATTCTTCTCTGGAATGAGAATCGGAATGAAACTTCTCCCAACCAAACAGTTGGAATAGGAGTCATCCATTTCGATTATACCCATGGATCGGCTAGAATTGCCCCCAGATTGTGCAGAAAGACAAGTCTCTCTTTTTTTTTTTTTTTCCCCCAATGAGGCGGACTCGTTTGCCTTCCCACTCCTCCACCTCCTCTCCTCCAACTTCTTCCTCCTCCTCTCCCATCAAGAAAACTATTGTTAGAACGAAATTTATCACAAAGAGAGCCTTGATCGAGCGATGCCGATCCACTGCTTTCACGGTCGAAGACGCGCTCGATTTGTTCAACGCCGCGGTGAGTGCCGATCCCATGCCCTCCATCTACTCCATCAACCTCCTCCTCAGTGCTATCGCCAGAATGAAGCACTACCCAGTCGTGATCTCTCTCTGCAAGAAGCTAAATCTTTTATCAGGAATCCAGCCAAATATATGCACTTATGGCATCGTGATCAGCTCCTGCTGCCGAATGAGCTCTGTGAACCTGGGCTTCGGCTTCTTAGGAGGCCTCCTCAAACGTGGCCTCTCTCCCACGACCGTTATCTTCAACTCTCTCATCGATGGTCTCGGCACCGAGAAAAAGGTCGGGGAGGCAGCCATGCTGTTCGATAAAATGTCTTTGATGGGATGCCAGCCGAACGTGGTCTCATGCAATGCTCTCATCAAGGGGCTCTGCAACACCGGCAGTACTGCTTTGGCACTGGAGCTTCACCAGAAAATGGCCATGCTGGGAGATAGTTGCAGGCCTGACATAATAACGTACAACACTATGATCCACTACCTTTGCAAAGAGGGACGTGTGAGCGATGCTTGCAAACTGCTTGAGGAAATGAGTTGTGTGGGTATTAAACCGGATGTTCGTACTTACACCAGCATTATTTATGGACATTCCACTTTAGGCCACTGGAAGCAGGCTGTTGGTATTTTCAAGGAGATGATTGATCGGCGCCTTTCACCAGATGTGGTGACATTCAACATGCTGATGGATTCACTTTCCAAGCATGAGAAGACTGGACAAGCCCATAAATTATTAGATTTGATGAAGGAAAGAGGTGAAAAGCCTGATGTAATCTCATATAGTATATTGGTGCGAGGATATTGTCAAGAAGGCCATCTCGCTAATGCTACAGAAGTCTTCGATTCCATGTTGGTTAAAGGTCCTGCTCCCGACAGTTGTACGTACTCTGTCTTGATTAATGGATTTGTCAAGAATCAAAAAATGGATGAGGCCATCGAGCTATTCAACAAAATGCAGCAACGAGGAATAAAGCCTAATACTATTATCTATGGTACTGTACTTGATGGACTATGCCACCTTGGAAAAATGGAAGATGTTCGAGGCCTTCTTGATGAAATGATGAGTCGAGGAATACATCCAGATGTCGTCACTTATACCTCTATAATGTGTGGATTTTGTAGATTAGGGAAGTGGAAAGAAGCTCATCAGTTTCTTTATGAAATGACAGAACAACAAATTCATCCTAATGTCGTGACATTCAATGCATTGATTGATGCCTTTTGTAAAGAAGGAATGGTTCAAGAGGCACATGGATTGCTGGAAGTGATGATCTGTAGAGGTATAGAGCCTGATGTAGTAACTTATAGTACACTAATGGATGGTTACACTATGGTAGGACAACTGAATGATGCAGTGAGAGTTTTTGATTTAATGGTTTTGAAAGGCCATGAACCCAATGCTTTTACGTACAACATATTAATTGACAGCTATAGTAAAAGTGGGAAGATTGATGAGGCTTTGAGTCTCTTTAATGCAATGCCTCATAAAGGAGTACAGCATACAGTCATTACATACAACACCATGTTAGCTGGATTATATCATGTTGGTAGAGTTGCTGATGCAGAAAAATTGCGCAACAAGATGCTGGCTGCTGGGATATGCCCTAGTCTTCACACATATAGCATAATCTTGGATGGGCTTGGCAAAAACCAATATATTGATGAAGCTATGAAGCTATTTCAAGGTGCATTATCTTCTAATGTTAACCTCGACATTGTCTGTTTCAATATCATGATTGATGGTTTGGTCAAAGCGGGAATGTTCAAAGCGGCCAAAGATATCTTCAATACTATCCATACCAAAGATTTGAAACCAGATGTTATTACTTTCAACATAATGATAAATGGACTCATGAAGGAAGGGTGGTTTGACGAAGCTAGTAACTTGCTCTTGCATATGGAGAATTCTGGTTGTCCTGCAAATTCGACCACATTCAATACCATTATTTATGGTTTGCTGGAGAAAGAGGAGATAGAAAGGGCAATAGATATGATTCGGAAGATGAAGGATAGAGGATTTTCTCTTGGGGCATCAACTGCTTCTCAGATATTTAATTTGTTCTCAAAGGATGGGCAATATCATGAATATCTGAAGTTGCTTCCAGATTTTTATCAGCATGGTTCAAAGTGATGAGAGCAACATATACATTGAATTGGGCTTTTGATGATTGTATTTGCACATGTACATTTCTTGTGCTCCATTTTGCTTGGGCCTTCATCATGTTCAATTTATACTGATCCTCTGAACGGGAAATTAAACCTCTTAGGTGTTCTTTCAACAATTGAAGAGAAATTTCTAGGACCAAGTTCTTGATGTCAGTGGTCTGCTCTGGTGGCTGTTTAAGTGAACTGAGAAACTAATTGTGATAGGGATCAGGGACTGTTTCAGCCAACCATTCAAGGCTTGCAATGAGAGAAGCTTGACGTGAGCAGGATGATCATGCTATTGTCAGGCAGCATGAGTGATGGGTTCCGCATCATCAGAACATAATACCAGAGTTGTGGTTGCTGCTACGAGAGAGGAACAAATCCATCTATTACAAGACCAAACCGAATCCTGAAAGGAATTTGCTGCCCTTCCACCTTAGCGTGCAACCTACAAGTGCACCTAGTACTAAGTAATCGCATTTGTAATCCTGGTTCGCAGCAGAATTTGTACCATGGTTTGGTTTTTAGGTACCTTCACAATTTATTTGAATATCCTCAGAAATTAGATATTCCATTTGAACTAGATAGAGTGATGCAGTATTTTGTTGCGCTTGCTGTTTGGAAGAAATTATATATTCTCTCTAGTCAAGCTTTGTTCTTCAAATTGCCTGGGGACCATGTTTCCTATACGTGAAAAAGAAAACATACTGTGTGACTAGGATGGGTAGTTGCATTGGCGTGGAGAACACAATTTAAGAGTGTTGCGGCCAACTCCTTTTCACCTGTCGCCGGTAAAAAGCACTCAAAATTAAGTCCTCATAGACTGAAGTTGTGTCCGATGGAGATCCTCCAATGCTTAAGTCAGAGAGGAGTTGGTGAACAGCTAATCAAAGAGTTAGTATTGCAGAATCTTGATCCAGAATTACTTTATCCGTGCTATTCGTTTACCTCTCCTTTTATAGATGATTTTGATGTAACAGTTAAGCACGTAGTCTCACTTTTTATGTCGTTAAATTAGTAGGCTATACTTATGAAGTTAGTGGATTGTTTATTTCTACTAATGGCCATAATACGTAGTTGATAACCGTTCATAACGGTTAGGGTATATTGAACAGATAAGCCGACTATATGTCGGTAATACTAATAAGTCGGTAGAAGATCCGAATGTCCATCGACTGGTAACTCTGATATGCTGGTGATCTTCGATCGGAGGTTAATTAAGTCGTCTGTTGTCGGTCGATAATAGCCGACTGTTGGTCGGTCAGCCGATCGTGAGTCGACATAATATGTTCATTCGATCAATGTAGAATCGGAGTTGGGGGTCGGTTGATGTGTCCCAACAAAGAGTATCAAAGATGATTAGGTTTTTGTTTTGTAAAAATAAAATTAAAAGCAATCCTGAATAATAGCACAATGTGGTAACAAATGTGACAAAAAGAAACATGAGAAGGTAGCTCCATTGAGAGAAATAACACGATAAAGTTTTAGATATTGTGATTTAGGTTATAAGCTCCGAACTTGTAACCATGATGATTTAAAATTCAGGTTAGACCGAAGATTGTAAGGTTTCAAGGTGTAAGTTTTCAGTTTCAGAATTTTAAAATTTTAACTCATGAGAACTACAAAATGAGATTCTAGAATTTTCAAATTTTCCTCTAAGATTTCATATCTAATACAAATTTATTATACTATATCTATACTATATTTTCACAAATATTTGTTATGATATTTTACCAATATCAGGGACCAAAGTAAGGATCAAAAAATTAGGTTAGTGACCATAAAGATTTGAAGTTATGGAGGTGGCATTGCCATCAATGAAATTTAAGGTGTCACGCCACTGGGGAGATTGTTGAGTCACTTCTTTTTATCAACAGAGCTTTGTGGCATCAAACAAAGAATACCTATTTTTTTTAAATAAAGTCACTATTCAGATCAAGAATTACTTTTTACTACCGAAGGAGAAAGAAAACCTGCATCCATACTTGAAATAAAAAGCATGGCTCCTCCTTGTAGGCAATTGGTCACTAAAGTTACGGTGTCAAACCGTTCTGAATCACACTCAAGGAGTGTCAAACCTCCTTTGCTGGGACACCTCCTCCTGTGACTCCCTCCTCCGAGAGGCACCTTCTGAGGAGATCGTCGAGTTCATCGCTGCGGCTGATGATTTTTTTTTTTAAATCACATTCCATGTATTGGGATAAGTCCAGATTTGCTTATGGAAGGAATGGATCATTCTCATTCTTCTCTAGAATGAGAATCGGAATGGAACTTCTCCCAACCAAACAGTTGGAATAGGAGATCCATTTTAATTCCTATTTTAAACCTTAATTACTCCCAATCAAGCACCCCCTAAATTCTATATCACATGATTCTTTAATCTGCCATCATTATATTCTGGATTTTTATTCTTTCTCTGAGATTCTCCAGCTCTGCATATGCATGAGAGCAACCATCCTCAAGAAATTCAATTGTGAAAAAAATTCCATCATGACTATTTAAGTAGCAAATATGTCAAAATAATAGGACAAGGCAAAGCACATAATTTGACCTTGTCCATAGGATCCCATAGCGGGAAAGAAAATAAAACCATTTGTCTCCTTTCCAATAACTATCAAATATATCTCGCTGAAACATATTCCTTTACCTTAAAGGATAGTCCATGGCTGTTAGAGAACAATGTATGTCCACTCCTCGAGTGTAGTCACATGTCGTTGCATGTGGTGCTACTGCTGTTTTAGTTCTTGTTTTTTTATTTTATGTTATTTTTTATTTTCAACACTTTGGGTCCATTTTTGTTAGGTTGTAGGCACCAGCAGCAGTGAAGAGGTGGAAAAGCCATTAGCTCTCGCTATTTAGAGGGGAGGATGAGGTTGCTTACCAATCATGTACCTTCTGTTAAAAAATGCTTTCGGTGCTCGATGATCATCGCATGCAATATGGGCTGGATTCGGATCATAGGCTGAAGGTCAAATGTATGTGTTGCCATCCATTAGTAGGATGGGAGAGGGGGTAAAGGTGCACTACTAGTTTTCCATGGAAAGGACTTCCCAGCGAGGATGTATAAAAAAAGAAACATGGGCCACAGGGATTGGAGGAAAAAATAGTAATAGTACAGTTCTTTTAATTCGGATGCCTATGTTCATATGTGGATTGAGGGGGTAGAGGTCATACCTTTGGCTTAGCCCCCATATTTCTTTTCATAGGGAATGGAAGCTCCACATGATGCTAATTTATCTAAGAGAGCCATAGTTTTCTCCTAGGTCTATTTACATTAATGTGAACATGCACTGTTCCCCATGATAGTTTTTGCCTTCAGTGCAGACTTGCAGAGCCAGTAGACTCCTTCTCCTTCCAACTTTTGCTCCACATCTCCCTTTCTCCACTATCGCTTTCATATGGAGGATTGTTGTCACGAATGATAGCCCTCATCTTCCCACATTTTGCTTAGGGTGGTTGGGGGTGGAAAAAAGAATCGAAGGAGGATATAGTTGATGAGCAACGGCGGTGGGGTCATGAGACCAAGGGGTGCATTTTTTTTTCCTCCCCTATCGGGTGCTCATATAATGCCCTGGATGAAAACTATAACATTTTGATTGGGTTAACACTGATAACAATGCAGTCTAAAATATGGGGAAAAAAATTAAACACTAACAAGGATGATTCACCAATTTGAAAGATGGAAATGATTGTTAATAAATGTTTTTGCTCAAATATTTTGCTTTATATTTTCTATAAGTTGTAGTGGCAAAGAAAATACCATAATGGCTTAGGAAAGAAGGAATCACGAAGCTAAGAGATGCGGGATGAGATATCCGATGAAGGGACTTATCAGTGCAATGGAGGGGAGCACCATACCAGTTGTGATCAGGAGAGGAGTGTCAGTAAAGATTAAAAAACATAAGTGAAAAAAAAAATAAAAGGATGACTTTGGCTTTGGTCAGAATAACTTTTTCTCACACGTCCAGAGGCAAAAAAATTGTGTTCACGGTATAAGACAATGGAGAGAAAGGAAGAAAAAAAATGAGTAGAAAAAAAGCGGCAATGTCTTAAATCCAATGTCGAGAAAGCTTTTCTTTTTAGATTTTTTTCTCAAGACAAAAAGAGAGAAAAAATCCCAAAAGTGAGCAAAAATATATTTAAAAAGTTACAGTCATACCTTGGATCCAAGATGGTTAAAAAAATAATTTGTTATAGGTTCAAATGGGAAAAAAATTTGTTCGATAATGAAGTGAAAGTAGGAAAAGATTGAAAAAAAAAAAAAAAACTATGGCCGTGGGTTTGATCAGAGGTAGGTTTTTTTGTTGTTTGATTTTTTGCAACTTCAAGTAGCAAAAAATGATATCGATGGTTCAGGGTGATAGATGAAGATAAGGCGATATCGAGCATTGACGGTGCATCCATGGATCTTATTGCATAGCAATAGATCCCATTGGTATAGTGGTAAATCCCACCATGTTGATTGGATTGAAGGAGAGCCATGGAAGAAAATGAAGGGCAGAGAGGAGAGATAAGGAGGAATGGATAGCTCCATGTTGGATCTATTGGGTTTAGGTGAATTCAACATGCAGATTTTTCTTTTAATCTTATGAAAATGCAGCGGAAAGCACAGATTAAAATAATTAATCTTATTGTATGCCCTAGATCTAATCTAGCATCACCTAAAAGGGATCTAATATGCATGATTAATATGGATCTATGATCTATGGATCTAACACTCTAAATTTAAGAAGGATTAAAAACTTACCTTAGATTGTCAACTAGTTGCAAGCCGGATCTTCGAACTTTATAGGTTCCATTTGAAGTCACGCACATGTTTGACCTCTACAGATATCCATACAAAACAAATTCAAATCCGGATCCTTCGAAATCATTGAGGTGCTAGTCTCTTTCATATCTACTTCATTTGATTGGATCTCGATGTAGAAGAAAACAGCACGAACTCCTTTGCACAAGACCTCAAAAAAAAAAACAAGAAGAGAATCCTTTCTCTTCTTCTTCTTCTTCTTTTCTTCTTTTTTTTCTTTAATTTTTTTCTCTTTTTCTCTCTGATTTTTCTCTCTTTAGGCATAGAAACTTAGATGAAATAATGCATCGGACATCCAAGAGGTGGGGCATCCCTTTTTATTAGCCAAGGGGGCCGGCCAAAGGGTGTTCACCCCCAACTCAAAGAGGAGTCCAACTCCTCTTCTTATTCCATGCCACAAACCAAAAATAAGGCCCATTTAAGAGTCCTAATCTGATTCTAAATTAGTTATGATTGATTTATTTCCATAAGAGAGAGAGAGGGAGAGTCCAAGGAGAATGGGGCGCCATCTATTGGTGCCCCTTCTCTTATTGCATGTGTAGGGAGAGGGCGTCGGCCCTCTCTTTCTAGTCAAACTTGGTTTCTAATTGAAGTCCTACTTTGATTGGGACAACCCATTCAACTCAAATTAGATCAAAACCAATTAAATTAAATCTAATTTAATTTAATTAGTTCTAAACTCAAACTTGATCTTATCAAATTCAATTGTAACACTTATAATTAGATCAAATTTGCTAACACTTAGCAAAACTTCTGTTTATAATTTTACCAATCGATCCTAATTATCAATCCAATTAATAATTGGATCTTGATCCAATCAATTAACTTGATCAACTCCTTTTGTGTGTGACTCTATAAGTTCTATTCTGTTTAATGATGAGACTTACAATGATCTCCATCAAAGTAACATCAAAAACTCTTTTCGATGGGATGAAACAATTCTAACTCACTTTGAACTTGGATCATAGATCCGAAATGATCCAAGTGAGTTCTCACAATCTATCAGTGACACCTAGCAATATGTAGTGGTAATCTAGTAGAACAGAATATATAGAACCTTTAGATGTAGTTACCATATGAGTCCCAACAAGATGTAGGTCATGAGTCCGAATAAGATGTAGGTCATGGACAACTCGTCAAACCCTAGCATCAGTCATATACCTAATCCAATTAGCTCGAGTTCAAAACATGATTCTAGTGGAAACACCTTTCCATCCATCACCTTGCTATGGCCACAGATTTGTAAACTTAGCCTCTTAGATTGCATTGGACTACTCTTCTTCTATCGAGATCGATAGATCCCATCTTGGTACTCTCCCTACTCCTACAGAAGACTTAGTGCAGCCAACATATACTATAAGGATCCAAATAGCTAAGAGACCATATTTATGTGCAGTCAAACTATAACAATCTTATTGTAAGCAGCCGAGGCACCTCAGATCAAAGAACTACTCACACAACTACAACATCTAGATAGTCACTGATGAGTGGATAGACATCCATATGACTTCTCATATGATCACACTCAGTACCATTATTCTCTAACAACCATCTGTATGATCACCCCTACCGTCATAGGAGACCCCATCGAATGGGAAGAGAGGGCCTTTAAACCCTACTTTTCTCCTATGACTGGACGGCCATGGCAACCAACCCAATTAGATTACTTGCTACTTGGATCAAGTATATCTAAATATACCAATTTCAAAATTTAAATTTTGAATTTCAAATTTTAAATTTCAAATTTCAAATTTCAAATTTCAAATTTGAGATTTCAACCAAATTTCAAATTTCGAATTTTCAATCTTTGAATTTTAAATTTTGAATTTTGAATTTCAAATTTCAAATTTGAGATTTCAACCAAATTTTGAATTTTGAATTTCCAATCTTTGAATTTTAAATTTTGAATTTTGAATTTCAAATTTTAAATTTTGAATTTCAAATTTAAAATTTTAAACAAATTTCAAATTTCAAAATTCAAATTTCAAATTTCGAATTTCAAATTTGAACTTATAGATTACACCTTAATCTACGCATGCATATGTATATCATATTCTAGAACCATGCTCTGATACCATTTGAAGTGAAAATTCAGTGTAGGGGCAAAATGGTAATTTTAAATTTTTTTCAAAATTACTATTTTACAGCAAAATTATTAATTAATCTCATTAATTAATACTAATTAACCCTACACTAGGATCTAAATATGATACAACAGCATGCATTTAAATTTAAAATTTAAATTTGAAACAGTAAACTTTTTACTGTACTGTGTTCAGAACACATCACCTTTTGCGGGTAGTCGATCACCGCAATCTGATCACTGTCGGGAGTTCTGATCATCACATCGCAGCCACACTAGTGTTTGGCCTCAACGGATCGTCCACACGAAGCTCCCATCTGATCGGCTCCTCACGAATGCTAGTCCGTGATTTCACCCTTTTGATGGCTAATGTTGATCGAACTCCTTCGATCGATGTGTGCCGACTCCTCGGATGCTTCGGATCATCTGCACGATTGGTTGAGAGGCTGATGGATCTCTCCCTAAAATTTGGTGGACTCACGACACTCGTGGCACACCAATCTCACTTCCCGAACCCTAGGTAGAAACCCTAGGGTACACACCAAAAACCCTGCGCCCAATTTTCTTTCTTTTCTTTCTTTTTCTCTCGAAAGGTTTTGGACCTTCGCCTCACGCACAAGGCTTTCTCACGCGCCACTTTCTTTCTCAAAATTTTTCTACGCACGCCCCAGCTCCCTATCTCTTTTAAAACAGTTCAAAACGTGTCTTATCCGCGTGAGAGGATAAAGACAAGTGGTTACACATTTGAATTCAAATCAAATTTGAATTCAAACTAAAACCAACTCATCCCTATCCACTTGGGCGTGAGAAGAGAAGGTGCGAGTCTGCTTTGTGCGTGGAAAGGTTTCACGAGAAACTCTTTCTCGTGTGAGATGTGGGGCGCTAAAGTGGATAATATCATGTATGCGCAAGACATAAGTTATCCATTCAAATTCAAACACGCTTTGAATTTGAATGGCTAACTAATCATCTTTATCCAAATATTGGCGCACAAGAGTGGGCGTGAGAAGGGCTTTGCGTGAGAAAAAATTCATGAGAAGTTTCCTCTCGTGAATTCAAATGGACGCAGAGATTTAAGGTAGTGCAGGGATTCAAATTCAAATGGTGGTTTGATCTTAATTGAACCAACCTAATCAAAATAGGTTAAGCACAATTAGACTAAATTAAACCCAACTTAATTAGGCTTAATTAGGCTCAATAAAATCCTAATCAAATTAAAAATTGACTAAGCCCAATTTCTGATCAAATCAGGGACCAAACCATCTCGACGATTAGGTCAACTCTTAACCTAATCGGGTCAAACCCAACTGAATCCAATTCAATTGGACTTGATCCAAAAATAATTACTCAATCAAATTGAGTTAATTAGCGATCAAATCACTAATAAAACCTCTCATGATTATTGAGTCCAAATCCGATGGGCAATCGGGTATCAAAGTCCATCAATATGAAATCTTGATCGAAGGGTTTAAATTTCAAATTCAAAATTTGAAATTCAAAATTTTGACCCCGGTACCCAAAATGTGTAGAACTCATGATCAGAGAATCCTAATTCTCAATCATAGAGTTTCAAACACATAAGACTCATAATCAGCCATCAGATCAGAAAAGAACCTCTAATGTGTGTGACCCCGCAGGTTCGAACCTAAGCCGGTAGCACAGGAACCAATTCCTGTACTAATCGAAGTGACCATCTAGCAATGGTACCCGACGTCCGGATAGGTCGAATAGTTACAATCGCAACACTCAGAACCTACGTAAATATGGTTACCGTATAATTCATCCCTTTTGACCCCTATGTTTAGGATAACTCAGGGTTAAACTGTCAACCCTGATGAGATTATCCGAATCGTGCTCAACTCAATTAGTTCTGTGACTTCTCACTAGGACTACCCTGGCCAAGATTTTGCTAAATTGAAACACGACTGTACACAGCTCCTAAACTGGAGTGGTCAATCCCATCTTGACACACGCACCGACAAGTCAAGTACTTGACTACACCCAGCAGCCTTCCGTCACTGAATTAGAAATTCAGATAGTCCAGTGCCTAAGTGTAGTGAGTTGCTTGCAAGTCACTGTGGCGGTCTTAGGTCGGAGGGACATTTATACCCATATCCCATCGGAGCAAATCTTGACAGTAGAAATAGCTCCGGAGTCGGTCACGTTCAGTACAGATCTACCATTACATCTCACCTGTATGCCATACCAGTGTCTCCACACTCCTTGGTTATGAGGACAACCAACCCATATGGCACACAACGACCTATGCTCGATAAACGTTGTCGTCCTTGGTAACAACGTATCATTTGATCGCGAACAAGTTTAAGGACTAAGCGACAAATCCTCCTTTGTCGAGTCTAAATAGTCCTAAGGACTTCACCACAACACATGAGTTCATTAGAAGATGAAATATTTGTGATGAAAAAATATCAAAATAATTTTTATTTATTTATAATTCATGTACTAATACAAAAGGAGCACAACCGTCAACAGACTAATGATTGGCTTTGGGACACTATTCCCAACAATCTCCAACTTGGCCTAAAGCCAATCGGTGCAGTATCTAATACCCATCTTCGACTTGTAGTCGTTGAACTCCTTCACCGTAATGGCTTTAGTGAATGGGTCGGCCAGGTTCTCCTTCCCATCGATCTTCTGAAGGTCGACGTCACCTCGATCCAAGATCTCCCGGATGAGATGGTAGCGGCGCAGAATATGCTTCGTCCGCTGGTGTGCCTTTGGTTCCTTCGCCTGAGCAATGGCTCCAGAGCTGTCACAGTAGAGCAAAACTGGACCAACAAGGGAGGGTGCTACTTCGAGCTCGGCGATGAATTTTTTCAGCCACACCACTTCTTTTGCAGCATCTGATGCAGCAATATACTCTGCCTCGCATACTGAATCAGCCACAGTGTGCTGCTTGAAACTCTTCCAGCAGACAGCCCCACCATTAAGGGTAAAAATAAATCCTAACACACTTTTACTGTCATCGCAATCAGACTGAAAACTAGAGTCTGTAAACCCTATAAGTCTCAAGTCCGATTCACCATATACAAGCCACTGGTCCTTAGTATTTCTTAAATACTTTAGGATGGTTTTAACAACCTTCCAGTGATTCTCCCCTGGATCAGATTGCTATCTACTCACTACCCCTAATGAGTATGCCACATCTGGTCGTGTACATGTCATGGCGTACATGATAGATCCCACTGTCGAAGCATATGGAATCCTACCCATACGTTCTCTCTCTTGAGGTGTTGTCGGACAATCTCTTTTCAAGAGAGAAATTTCATGGCCTATCGGTAGATAGCCTTTCTTGGAATTCTCCATGCTGAACCTTTTCATCATAGTATCAATATACGTGGACTGGGATAAGCTAAGCAACCTTTTGGATCTATCCCTATAGATCCTCATCCCTAGGATGTAGGAAGCTTCTCCCAAATCCTTCATGGGGAACTGTGACAACAGCCAAATCTTTATTCCCTGTAATGCAGGGATATCATTTCCGATTAAGAGAATGTCATCCACATACAATATAAGAAATACTACTACTGGACCATTAGCCCACTTATAAATGCAGGGCTCTTCTCCGTTCTTAACGAAGCCATACGTTTTGATCGTCCTATCAAAACGTATGTTCCAACTCCGAGATGCCTGCTTAAGTCCATAAATGGACCTTTGTAGCTTGCATACCTTAGACTCATCTGTGGATGTGAACCCTTCAGGTTGTATCATATACACCTCTTCGTCCAGCTCTCCATTTAGGAAAGCTGTCTTCACATCCATCTGCCAGATTTCATAGTCTAGATGGGCAGCTATCGCAAGCATAATCCGAATGGATTTGAGCATTGCCACAGGAGAAAACGTCTCGTCATAGTCTATACCATAACGTTGACGATATTCCTTGGCAACCAGACGGGCTTTATAGGTCTCCACCTTTCCGTCTGCGCCCCTCTTCCTCTTGAAGACCCACTTACACCCTATGGGTTTCACTCCTTCGAGTGAGTCAACCAATGTCCACACATCGTTGACTTTCATGGACTCTATTTTAGATTTCATGGCCTCTAGCCATTTCTCAGAGTCAGGTCTCTGCATTGCATCCATGTAGGTGATCGGATCCTCATCGTTTTCATCAAGTTCGACAGGATCGCCATCCCGGACCAAGAAACCATAGTATCTGTCCGGTTGATGTGGTATTCTACCAGACCGCCTTAAGGGTGCATAATCAATGGGCTCCGGATCTGATCTAATCAAATCCGATTCAGGTTCAGTAATATGTGTCGGTTTTTTCACCTGTCAAACTTCATCAAGTTCGACCTTAGAGGCAACAGTTCCTTCACTAAGAAACTTCTTTTCTAAAAAGATTGCCTTAAGGCTGACAAACATCTTTTGCTCATCAGCAAGGTAGAAATAATATCCTTTGGTCTCTTTTGGGTACCCTATAAAATTACACTTGTCAAACCTAGGTCCAAGCTTGTCTGTAATTAAACGTTTAACATAAGCCGGACACCCCCAAACCCTAAGGTGCGAGAGTACTGGCTTACGTCCTATCCATATCTCATATTGCGTTTTGGCTATAGACTTACTCGGAACTCTATTTAGAAGGTAACAAGCCGATTCGAGTGCATATCCCCAGAGGAAGATCGACAGACCAGCAAACCCCATCATGGATCGAACCATGTCCAATAAGGTCCGATTCCTCCTTTCAGACACCATTATGCTGTGGTGTTCCAAGAGGAGTCCACTGAGAGAGAATCTCATTCTCCCCTAGATATGTCAGAAACTCATTGGAAAGGTATTCACCTCCTCGATCAGATCGAAGAATTTTAATACACTTTCCAGTTTGTTTTTCTACCTCATTTCGGAATAGTTTGAACATTTCAAACGACTCCGACTTATACTTCATTAAATAGACATGTCCATACCTCGATAGGTCGTCTGTGAAGGTTATGAAGTAGAAATATCCACCTCTTGCACTTGAGCTCATAGGTCCACATACATCAGAATGTACCAAACCCAAGAGTTCACTGGCTCGCTCATCTTTTCCAGTAAAAGGTGACTTGGTCATCTTTTTAAGAAGACAAGACTCACAGGTTGGAAGTGATTCACAATCACCAAGTTCAAAAATTCCTTCTTGAGCCAACCTGTTTATCCTGTTCTTACTTATTGATATGACCTAGCTTACAGTGCCAAAGGTAGACTTCTGACACATTATCTATTCTAGGGCGTTTACCGAAGTTTTGAACCACATTAACAGGCTGTGATAGTAAGTAAATTCTATTATTTAATTGTCCAACAAATATTGTAACACCATTCAAAATAATATTGTAAATATTTTTTTTATTAAAAAATCATAACCGTACATGGCCAAAAGGCCTACAGAAATAATATTTAATAAAAAGCTTGGACAATAGTGACATTCACTCAGAATTACATTACGAGAATTGATTACAAGACTCATGATTCCTAAAGCTAGAACTGAAACTTTGCTTCCATCTCCAACATTCAGGAACCTCTCGCCTTCATCAAATCTCCTACTGACCTGCAGACCCTGCATCGAATTACAAATATGATAAGGACTTTCGGTATCCAATACCCAGGCAGTAGTATCACAAATGAAAAAGTTGCAAGGAGTTATCATATAATTACCTTGCTTCTTCTTCGGCCTGTTTGGGTCCAAGGAGGCAATGTATTGAGGACAGTTCCTCTTCCAATGCCCTTGCTTCTTGCAAAAGAAGCACTCCGCCTGGCTCTGGTCGGGCTTGCGCTTCTTGGTCTGACCCTGTCCAACCGTCCCAGCATGAGGCTGCACCTTCTTGTTCTTCTTCTTCTTGTTCTTCTTTCCCTTCCCAAAGGGTCGACGATGAGAAGAAGACCCTCCCACTACATTCACCGACTCCTTATGGAGCTGGTGATTCTTCTCAAAGTTCTGCAGCAACCCCAACAACCCGTGGTAGTTTACTGCAGGCTTTGTCATTCGAAAATGAGTAAGGAATGGGAGGAAGGACTTGGGCAAGGAATTAAGGATTGCATCCTTACCGAGCTGCTCGTGCAGAGAAAAATCCAATTTGCTTAGGCGCTCAATCATCTCGATCATGTACAGTACATGATCAGTGACTGAGGCTCCATCCCTCATCCGAGCATTGAAAATGGCACAACTAGTTTTGTGCCTTTCAACATCGTCAGGCGTGCCAAAGGAGTCGTTCAACATTTGAAGCATCTTCTGTGGCTGGGCATTCTCAAATCTGCGGCTGAACTCGTCATTCATTGCTGCCAGCATAATACATCGGACGGTGGTGCGGTCATTGAGCCACTTCTGGTAAGTGTCTCGGATCGCCTTACTAGCGTTCGGAGCTGGCTCCTCAGGTGCTGGATCCGTTACTACATAAAGGATCCGCTCATGCTCAAGGACGATTTTCAATTTTCGATACCAGCTATCAAAATTAGGTCCCATGAGCTTGTCATTATCTAATAATGACCGAAGCGACAGGGTAGTGGCCATAGCTGTATAAAGGAAAATCAGACCTCTATTAGTACATAAATTAATACTAAAGACTTGGACTTTTGTCTAAAGTTTTTTCCAATATTTTTACGAACTGGTAGCCTCAACCTCCAATTCAAAGAATTACTTTAATTCCTTAATGGATATTAGAATCCACACAGACTACACATGAGCCCAACTTTGGTTGGTCAACCCATGTGCATCTATGGGTAGGTTCTTAACCAGTTGTTTCTCTAAACAACTTCTAGTAATTGATTTTGCCCCAGAACCTAATCAGTAGGCTTTGGCCTCCACTGAAAAGATCTGGTTAGGTCCAACCATTAACATGACTTAATTTGGTGAATCAGACCAATAAATGATCAGGTCCGACTTTGGCCGGCTAACCTAACCACCATCAGAAAGACTCAACCAAATTATCATATTATGAATGATAATTCCATTAGCCAATGAGCACCAGGCCTTTAGGCCTCCAATGATCATTAAACTAATGGACTCATTATCACTCACTTAATGGGAGGCATTGACTTAGTTATCATTATAACTTAATCATTTTAGGGACCTAATAATTTTTGAAGATTTTATTAAAGGATAGTAGAGAAGAAATCATCCAGCCAATTTCAATCCTTCCACTGACTTCACCAAGTCAGATTAAAAAAAGATTTAATTAAAGCTGGCATTAGGAGCACCTAAATCAGTCACACTGATTTACCTAATGACATGGGTGAGCTCTAATCACCAAGTGATCTAATCAAAATCTAACTTACCAGATTGGCCAGGTAAGTGAGATCAGTGGTGGGGATTTGCCATTAACTCGTCAATGATCGAATCAATGCGAGTAGCTCCCGCTTAAGAACCACTGGTCAAAACTGCCGAACTTATCTTAGACACCAACCGGTTCATTAGTTTTAATTTTGATCAACTTAGTAAATAGGGCTCCACCGCATAGCCATGAATTAAGTCCATCTTTGTCTAGTTAAAGACATGGACCCATTCAACTACAACTATTGAAGTTGAGTCTAGAGTATCCTTGACCTAATCTAATTCAACTTTTGATTAGATTTGACCAATTACTCCATTTAGTCCATTTTTTAAGCTAACCTTAGGTCTAACCCAATTATGGACCTAATTCATCTAACCCATTGACCCACAAGTTTATGCAATTATCTTAGTCTTAATTCATAATTCTAGACCTACTAGACAACACTTAATTCTTTTAATTAAGTACTTGGGCTGATGGGTCAGGGTTTGACATTTCGAAAATAATTTTCAAATTTTGAAAGATTTTTTTTTCTGTTCACCAAATATGTTGACTCATTTCACAAATAGGTCAGCACATTTCATAAACAGCAATCCTATTGCTCATTTCATAACAGAAAATAACTCAAAATAAATCATGAATTTTTTTTTAGATCTAATCTAACATATTCATGATAAATTTTATAATTAAGTCCTTTCGCTGCTTCATCGGCATGAAATATAATTGCATCGGTACCCCTACCGTCATAGGAGACCCCATCGAATGGGAAGAGAGGCCTTTAAACCCTACTTTTCTCCTATGACCGGACGGCCATGGCAACCAACCCAATTAGATTACTTGCTACTTGGATCAAGTATATCTAAATATACTAATTTTAAAATTTAAATTTTGAATTTCAAATTTCAAATTTTAAATTTCAAATTTCAAATTTGAGATTTCAACCAAATTTCGAATTTCGAATTTTCGATATTTGAATTTTAAATTTGAATTTGAATTTCAAATTTCGAATTTCAAATTTTAAATTTTAAATTTTAATTTGAGATTTCAACCAAATTTCAAATTTCGAATTTTCAATCTTTGAATTTTGAATTTTGAATTTCAAATTTCAAATTTCGAATTTCAAATTTCAAATTTGAAATTTCAAACAAATTTCAAATTTTAAATTTTAAATTTCAAATTTTAAATTTTAAATTTCAAATTTGAACTTATAGATTACACCTTAATCTACGCATGCATATGTATATCATATTTTAGAACCATGCTCTGATACCATTGAAGTGAAAATTCAGTGCAGGGGCAAAATGGTAATTTTAAAACTTTTCAAAATTACTATTTTACAGTGAAATTATTAATTAATCTCATTAATTAATACTAATTAACCCTACACTATGATCTAAATATGATACAACAGCATGCATTTAAATTTGAAATTCAAATTTGAAATAGTAAACTTTTTACTGTACTGTGTTCAGAACACATCACCTTTTGCGGGTAGTCGATCACCGCAATCTGATCATCGTCGGGGCTCTGATCGTCACGTCGCAGCCACACTAGTGTCTGGCCTCTGCGGATCGTCCACACGAAGCTCCCGTCTGATCGGCTCCTCACAAATGTTAGTTCGTGATTTCATTCTTTTGATGGCTGATGTTGATCGAACTCCTTCGATCGATGTGTGTCGACTCCTCGGATGCTTCGGATCATCTGCACGATTGGTTGAGAGGCTGATGGATCTCTCCCTGAAATTTGGTGGACTCACGACACTCGTGCACACCAATCTCACTTCTCGAACCCTAGATAGAAACCCTAGGGTACACACCAAAAACCCTGGGCCCAATTTTCTTTCTTTTCTTTCTTTTTCTCTCGGAAGGTTTTGGACCTTCACCTCATGCACAAGGCTTCCTCACGCCCCACTTTCTTTCTCAAAATTTTCTACGCACGCCCCAGCTCTCTATCTCTTTTAAAATAGTTCAAAACATTCTTATCCGCGTGAGAGGATAAAGACAAGTGGTTACACATTTGAATTCAAATCAAATTTGAATTCAAACTAAAACCAACTCATCCCTATCCACTTGGGCGTGAGAAGAGAAGGTGCGAGTCTGCTTTGTGCGTGGAAAGGTTTCACGAGAAACTCTTTCTCGTGTGAGATGTGGGGCGCTAAAGTGGATAATATCATGTATGCGCAAGAGATAAGTTATCTATTCAAATTCAAACACGCTTTGAATTTGAATGGCTAACTAATCATCTTTATCCAAATATTGGCGCACAAGAGTGGGCGTGAGAAGGCTTTGTGTGAGAAAAAATTCATGAGAAGTTTCTTCTCGTGAATTCAAATGGACGCAGAGATTTAAGGTGGTGCAGGGATTCAAATTCAAATGGTGGTTTGATCTTAATTGAACCAACCTAATCAAAATAGGTTAAGCACAATTAGACTAAATTAAACCCAACTTAATTAGACTTAATTAGGCTCAATAAAATCCTAATCAAATCAGAAATTGACTAAGCCCAACCCCTGATCAAATCAGGGACCAAACCATTCGACGATTAGGTCAACTCTTAACCTAATCAGGTCAAACCCAACTGAATCCAATTCAATGGACTTGATCCAAAAATAATTACTCAATCAAATTGAGTTAATTAGCGATTAAATCACTAATAAAACCTCTCATAATTATTGAGTCCAAATCCGATGGGCCAATCGGATATCAAAGTCCATCAATATGAAACCTTGATCGAAGAGTTCAAATTTGAAATTCAAAATTTAAAATTTCAAAATTTTGACTCCGATATCCAAAATATGTGGAACTCTGATTAGAGAATCCTAATTCTCAATCCTAAAGTCCCAAACACATAAGATTCATAATCAGCCATCAGATCAAAAAAGAACCTCTAATGTGTGTGACCCGCAGGTTCGAATCTAAGCCGGTAGCACAGGAACCAATTCCTGTACTAATTGAAGTGACCATCTTAGCAATGATACCCGATGTCCGGATAGGTCAAATAGTTGCAATCGTAACACTCAGAACCTACGTGAATATGTTACCGTATAATTCATCCCTTTTGACCTCTGTGTTAGGACGACTCAGGGTTAAACTGTCAACCCTGATGAGATCATCCGAATCGTGCTCAACTCAATTAGTCCTGTGACTCCTCACTAGGACTATCCTGGCCAAGTTTTGCTAAATTGAAACACGACTGTACACAGCTCCTAAACTGGAGTGATCAATCCCATCTTGACACACGCACGACAAGTCAAGTACTTGACTACACCCAGCAGCCTTCCGTCACTGAATTAAAAATTCAGGTGGTCCAGTGTCCTAAGTACAGTGAGTTGCTTGCAAGTCACATGTGGCTGGTCTCAGTCGGAGGGACATTTATACCCATATCCCATCGGAGCAAATCTTGATAGCAGAATAGCTCCGGAAGCTGTCACGCGTTCAGTGTAGATTACCATTACATCTATCCTGTATGCCATACCAGTGTCTCCACACTCCTTGGTTATTGAGGACAACCAACCCATATGGCATCAATGACTATGCTCGATAAACGTTGTCGTCCTTTGTAACAACGTATCATTTGGTCTGCGAACAGGTTTAAGGACTAAGCGACAAATCCTCCTTGTCGAGTCTAAATAGTCCTAAGGACTTCACCACAACACAGGAGTTCATTAGAAGATAAAACATTTGTGATGAAAAAATACCAAAATAATTTTTATTTATTTATAATTCATGTACTAATACAAAAGGAGCACAACCGTCAACAGGCTGACGATTGGCTTTGGGACACTATTCCCAACAATCACCCCCAAACAAGTGGCCAAGTTGAGGTGTCCAACAGGGAGATCAAGCATATTCTTGAAAAAATGGTAAGACCCGATAGAAAGACTGGTCAGCACGCTTAGATGATACATTATAGGCTTACCGTACTACTTTTAAAACACCCATAGGAATGTCTCCTTATCGACTTGTATTCGATAAAGCTTGTCATCTACCGGTGGAATTGGAATATCGTGCATTTTGGGCCATACGGTAATTTAACTTTGATATGAAAAATATGGATTCCAATAGGAGACTTCAACTAAATGAACTTGAAGAGCTACGCAATGAAGCGTACGAGAGTGTCAGAATTTATAAGGCTCGAACTAAAGCGTACCACGATAAATTCATTGCATAAAAAATGTTCGAGCCCAATCAAAAGTTTGGCTCTTCAATTCTAGGTTGCGATTTTTTTCTGGTAAACTTCGTTCATGTTGGAACGGACTTTCATTGTAACTCAAGTATTTTTCTATAGAGTCGTAGAACTCAGAGATCCTAAACAAGAGAACACCTTTAAAGTAAACGGTCAACGATTGAAACTTTACATAAATGGAATTAGCGATGGAGAATTAATTGAATCTGTTGATCTAATGGATCTAGTACCGCCATGATACTCAGTTCAGTCTGGCTGAAGACTTTAAACTTAGCGCTCCTGGGAGGCAACCCAGTTTATACATTTTTTTTAATTATCTAGCTTCTTTTCTTTTCATAGAAAAAATCCAAGAAAGGCAATCAACCAAGTTGGGGGAGCATCTCATCCAAAGCCCAGACGGAGTCATGAACTAATCACGCCCACAAAGGAAGAATCCCCCACCTAACAATGAACGAGCACATCATATCCAGGTGGTATCTTTCCTTGTAATTTCTTTCTCTATTCTACTTTGTTATTTTCTTCATCCATTGGGGGCAATGGAAATAAAGTTGGGGGAGAGAATAATTAAATTAATCAAGTCCTCAAGTATGACTATAATCAGTTTTGTGTACCAAATTTTGTCTTAATTTGAAGTAAATCAGGTGTTCTAATTGATGAATGATTAACAGTTTAGATAATTTTAGAGATATTGAGGGATAAATTATTAAAGAACTCAATAAATGATAGGGTTTAGATCAGAATAAATTTTGGAGTGATTCTAAAACCTCTTCTTACTGATCTCAATGAAAAATCTGCTTCATGAGAGTTGAGTGGAAAGGTCGAAGTATACAAAAGTTCCTCTTAGTATTTGCTTTCATATTAAAAAAAAAAAAAAAAAAAAAGTTTTAGCATTGTCTCATTGAGTAACCGGGCCCCTTCGTCTAAGTAAGCATTGTGGTTCGCGTCAAAAGATAGGATGCAAGAAATCGAGTATAAAATTATATCTTTTTTTGGACTCAAGTCAGTAAGCCCAGGGGTATTCTACACCTAATGTCCTAAAGCCAACTGGTTTGGGAGTCATTGGCTGAAAACTTGCTACAAGGGTCCGCAAGAAAATTTTTTTTTTTAAAAAAAAAAGAAGATAGAAGATAATAAAGGGGACTGAATTATAAGAAGACAATAGACTCAACTCACATCAAGTTAGAGAATTTAAAGAATAGAGTTGAGAGTCGGTAAAAGAAGATCTCTAAGAATTTTTATGGACTTCACTCAACCACTGAATGGGTAAAATTAATAATCCAATGAAATACTTCTTTGATTGTCTAGTCGGGTATCAACTGACTTTAGAACTACCTAATATAACTTTTAATTCAAAGACAAGTCGGTACCCATTACTGATTTTTCTATTTTACTCGAGAACGAGCAAAAGCTAAGCTGGGAGGTGTGATAAACATGAAAATTAATATTAGAGACCTTAAATATATCATGAATTAAATTAATTAGTTGAGAATTGATGCTATTTTACAGAAAATTAATGAAGATCCAAATATGTCCAAATAGTCAAACTCAAGTACCAAAGCTCCGCCAAAGCTAACATAGGTGCATTGCCGTTCAAGGCTTGAAGCTAGCCTTCAGTGAAAACCATAAATTAAATGAGAAAGCCCATGGTATATTTAATGCTTAAGGAGGAGTAAAGTGAGTGCTGTGAGCTAGTTCCAAACAAAGCATTTAATTGGCTTCTAGTTTTTCTCCAGTGGTCCATGCTGTACCAACAAAAGCTATATGCTTCTTCACACGAAAATATTTGGACACTGATCGGACACTGCAAGCATTCAAATAAATATGGGAGAAAGGGAGCCGTGCAATGCATAAACTCACGCAGAACGCAAAACGGACATACCTGGAATGCGAAACCAACGCGCGAACTGCAGAACAGATGCGAGAATGCAGTGTGAAGTTTTGACGCGATACGGATGCGGCTTGGATTTTTATTTAAAGAGAAACCATAGGAACGAAAAGGGGGGGACATGCTAGACACCGCCATTCTTCATCTCTTCTCCCATCATTCTCATTTCATATTTTATCTAGCCTAACCCTCCAAACATCCAAAAAGCTTTCACCATCCATCACATACGAGCACCCCCACCCCCTCTTCATCTCTAACCTTCCAAACAATCCATCTGCTCAACCCAGGATGTCAGTGCGCAAGAGTTCCATGGAAGGCTAGACTCCTCCAACTCGAAAAGACGATGAAGCCTGCAACACAGATTTATTTTCTTTATCTTGTATTTATTCTCTATGCAATGAAATAAAGAATTATTTTATGCTTCATGCTCATTTGATATTCTTTCTTATTTCTTTAGAGGTTTGGATTCGGCGTGTATGACTTATACTTTTCACAGACATGCCGTGATCTACAGATACGGTACGCGCTAAGAAAGATAGATCATTACATTTCAAGTTCGAGTTTCTAACTGGTAGTTGAGTTTAAGGTAATCTATACTCTGGACGGACGAGCCATAATCCAAGGATACGGTTCGTACCTATCCGAGATAAATTATGCTGCTTCTTAATTACAAATCTCATCATTGCGACATAAAAGTAAAAGAAAATAGAATTTGTTTTACATGATAGATTCTGAATTTTCGAGGTTTCTTTCCTATTCAATTTTTTTTGTAAATTAAACTTAAATTATTATTTTTTAATAATTAATTAAAATCAATCTTCTCTTTCTTTTATTAATTATAAAAATTGTCTAAGATCCCTGTGAAATGATTCTGATTCACCCTAGCTACGTAGTAAATTAGAATTAGATTTATTTTTAATGCCCTGACGACACGCATCACCTAATAATTTCTCCTTATCAGGACATGGCTCTTATGGGCATTGCTTTGTGGGGGAAGCCTCAGAATAGGTTGGCATTTAATGGTCCTATATCTCCTTCTCAAGGCAACATTTGGTAGGCTTTAGCCATGGCAAAGTTTATTATCATCCCTAGCCTTCCAAGCCAGTGGCCGACGGGGTCTCATGGACACCTCTTATGGTTAAACTTAATTTGATATGTCTTTTCTTTCAAGATATATTTGGTTCACAATTAGAAATAAAATTGAAATGGATTGGAATAAGAATCAGAATAACCATATTCTCAAATATATTTGGTTTGTGATTGGAATTGAAATTGAAATAGAATTTGAATTTTTAAAAGAGTCAGAATTAGATTTTTAAAAATTAATGCATTCTCATTTCCTCTTAGAATTGGAATGAGAATGAGACTTTTCCGGCTAAATAGTTGGAATGACGGTCATCAATTCTCATTCTCATTCTAGGATCTAATTCTCCATAACCAAATATGTCCTTAGTTGATAGGATGGCAGGGAATTGGAATTGTTACTTGTGATACTGATGGACACCCACATTTTGCTCTAGTACATGCAGCATCGGCTTTAATAGCAGAAGCAACAGCACTAAGGAATGCCATGATGATGGAAGTGCAAGACACTTAGGGAGAGTTTTATGGATAGTTTCGAGTATTGTAATAGATGCCAGTCTTCTAAACAAAGACCATTAGTCAACTATATGTTTGGCATTTTGTTTATTTTTTAATTTTTAGATGTTCTCAAGGGCATATTTCATGGTACTGCCTTGAGAACTATTGAAATTATGTCAGTGTTCATCTTACTTATACCAATTGTTATTTAGGGGATGGATAATATATATTTACTTATAATATATCTATTGATAAGTAATGTTTATAGATCCATCATCCTCTTGCACCAGCTATAGGAGTAAATAACAATCATTATTTGATACAAATATATATATTAATTTGGTATCTAAAAAAAAAAATAGTGATAATACTTTTAAAATCACCTTTCATTTGATAAAATATCATTTCTCAAATAATAACTTTTTAAAGAAAAATTGATGAACTTTAAAAAAATATTTAGTAAAAAAATGATGCAAGTGAAAATATTAATTGCTATTGACATCAAAGCCAACTATAAACACTAAATAATATTTTATGGGATATTTATTTAATTTTTAACAAATAAATTCATGTATCAAGGTGGAAGGTTTTAAGATTTTCTAAGCTTATGTAAAGTAAAAGCTTTTTTCGATAATCTAGTCATTTTAGATATGTCTAACAGATTATTCAAAATAAACTATCATATTATATGAATCGTTCAAAATAAAGCATTATATTAATAGTGTCATGAATGTAATTTAAAATAAAATCTCAAATTTATTTATTGTTTAAAATAAAGAATTATG
>NC_026003.2:6685668-6794888 GCF_000442705.2 Elaeis guineensis | reverse complement strand
GGATTTGAAATTATGGAAATACTTTGAGTGAGCTAAAGTTAAGGTGCTATTCAAGTGAAGAACAAGGCTAAAGTCTTATATCAACCAAACACCAACTGAAAATTGGACTCGACTTGGATCAGGATATGTACTATGGTCAGAATATATGGACTATGGAGAAAATTTGGAGAAAAGGATAACAGTTGATCAGAGAATAGAAAATGTAGAAGGGTGTCTAAGGGAGGTCTAGAGGTGAAAGTATGGGTGCGGGTTTAAATTCTTCTGCTAATGTAATGGCTTTAAAATATGATGCGAGAATCTTGCCTTTTTAGAGAGGGTGATTAAGGAGTAACCATGGTTATATATTTAATGAGAATCAGCTAATGTGTTGATCTCTCATTGCTTTTGCCTACAATCATATGTGGTAGACTCATTCTACCCAATAAATTCTCATTTATCTCTCTGTCTTTGAATTTCTTTGTTGCTAATCATATTTCACAAAAGCTAATTTTTTTACATTTTAGTTGGCAAGTAGAGATTTTAATTGTGATATCCAATAAGTACCATCATTTTTTAGATTTGGTTTAGTTATTATGAATTGATTGTGTGAGAATTTGTTGTATGATATCTCATTGAGATTGTTTTAATGGTGTTTTTGTTCCCTTTATCAAAGTAATCCCATATCAAAAATCTAACTGACATAAGAAATGGATGGAGGAATTAAGGTTTAACAGTAGTAAACTTTATAAGGGATTTTTTGTGGTTTAATTGTAAACAGCCTAAATTTGAAAGAATATCTCTATAATTTTTTAATTAAAATAATAAATTATTATATTAATGTACATGATTTAATTTTTAGTTGATACGGATATTTGAATTTAAAACTATTTCATTCATATAAATATTAAAATATTAACAATGATTATTATTTTTGTTATATAATAGCTATTACAAAGGAATTGCATTCAGAGAAAAATTCAAATCCAATCAAATAACCAACATGGCAGTGCTCAATTTGGCTTACTCCATGGATCTTGTATCATTACAAACTAGTGGATTACTTCCAATCATTCAAAACACCACTAGAGGGAACAACAGTGGATCCAAGAATTTTGCTTTGTAGGATCAATATTATAAAAACAACAAAGGAGCTGCAGAGGGAGAAAGAAGCAAGAAAAAATAATAAAAAATATTATTTTTAAAATAATAAAATATATAAAATGAAGATGTATAATATCTTTTATAATAAAATATTATATAGAGGCACCATAGCAAAATCTTAGATATTATTAAATATTAAAATTATAATAACTAACTAAAATTATTTTAATCATATATATTTGATATAAGTGAAAAAAAGAAGAAGACAGAAAAAATTAAAGAATGTTACAAAAAAGAAGTTAAAAAAAGACACCTAGTTCAGATTGAGAAATGATGAGAAGAATATATAATTTTTTATTATATTTAAATTGATTAGGATATAAAAAATAAATTAATGTACGGCTTAAATGTAAAGGATGGACAGATAGAGACCATGGGGTTAGGGTGGGGCATTAAAAGATAAATAGATATGTAATGAATAAAGAAAGTGAAAGAATGAGAGAAAGGGAGAGAGGTTAAAGTGGCATGAGAGAGGGAGAGAGATTAAAGTGGCATGAGAGAGGAAGAGAGGTGGGATATGTGAGCCATTAAAAAGAGAAAAATATAGATCATAAATATTCTTTTTATCTTTTGATGTGATCCTTTTAGAATATAAAAATAAATTGATATAGGATTTTAATATAAGAGATGGACAGATAGGATTGGGGCGGGGTATTAAAAGAAAAATAAAAAAATAATTAATAAAAAAAAGAGAAAGAAGGAGAGAGAAAGAGAGAGAGGTTATAGTGTAAAAGAGGCTAGGACATATGAGTCATTGAAAAAGTGAATATAGATCATAATTATTTTTTTAATATAATTTTTATTATCCTTTACTTCTTCAAAATTTTATATGAGATTTGAAGTCAATTCATAAAATTAATGGGATCAATTTTGGCTTTTCCTACTAGTATATATAATATACACACCTAATATTGTAGGGTCAATTTTGGCTTTCCTCACTAATCAATATGCTTTTTTCTATTGGTATATATATATGGAGTCAATTTTTTTGTGGGATCAATTGATCCTATATTTCCTCACATGCATCTAGCAATATAGGAGAATCCGACATATCGCAAAGAATTTTGTCCGACTTAAAAGGAAAAAAAAAATATAGCTGCTCTACTAGACCGTTAGGTTAGGTTCCCCAATAAGTCAAAACCCTCGGGAATGGTGGCATTTCTTCGAGGTCAAAATTCTACTTTTACCCTCAAGGGTTTTTAAATGTTGGGCAAACTTCTGGGGGCAACAATAAATTCTACATTCAAAACAAATTATGGGGCTTCCTTCGTTTCTTCATCGCTCTCTCTCTAGATTTCTGATACGCTCCCAATATAGTCTCTAAATAAAAGCATTTATGATTTAAAACCTAAGCTCATCGTCAGTGATTATATCATGCTCATGCTTTGGCATAGAACTCGATGGAAAAGAGAAAGAGGAATAATTAAAATATAACAAAGAATAATAGATCGATCTCGACTCTTCTTCTTTACCTTGGTTTTCGATCTATCTCTAAATCTTTCTATAGTTTGGCATCATGGGGTGAAGGGGATAGAGTAGCATTGGTCGGATCGAGAGGCATTAGGTTGCATTTGTTAAAAACTTGCCCACAAGTTGTAATATAAAAAATGAGAGATAGTTATAAATTACTCACATTAGAGCTCGATTTGTCTTTTATTTATATAATAAAATAGAACAAACTAACTGCACAATCTAATAACTTGGATAAATTTTCACGTACTCCAACAATCTTCAAAACAACTCAAGTTTATCCTACGTTCTAACTAGCCATCACTATCTTCGACAACAGACTCCAACAAATTAAGATAATCTAAATTAAAATCAAACTAACAATTTGAACTATCTCAATAAATTCAAATAGATAACAGATTTGGTATTATCTTCAACACTCCCCCGTAATGCCAAATCCATAGGCATAATTCCAAGCTTCTTGTGTAGAAATTCGAATTGATCTGTAGCCAGTCCTTTAGTGAAGATATCAACCAACTGAGGCTTGGTAGACACAGAAAGAAGATCAACATTGCCATCAACTATCTTCTCCTTGATGAAGTGGTGATGCACCTCAATATGCTTAGTCTGAGTATGGAACATCAGATTCTTTGCAAGTTGAATGGTACTTTGATTGTCACAGCAGATAGGCACAGCATAGTTAGTGTCTTAATCTAAATACCAAACAATCGCACTAGCCAAGTAGATTCCTGTATAGCGATGGCAGTAGCTTTATATTCCATATCTGTAGATGAGAGAGTAATAGTTGATTGTCGCTTGCTACACAGAAGATAATATCAGGTCTAAGAGCAAAAGTGAATCCACTAGTTGATCGATGAGTGTCGATGTCACCAACATAATCAGAATCCAAAAATCAACCATTTTAGCAATATATCTCAGGATGCGAAGAACTGCATTGAGATGAGGTTGCCTTGGATTTTACATGAAGTAGCTAACAACACCCACTGCATAGGAGATATCCGACCTAGTGAGAGTCAAGTAGATCAGACTTCCCATAATCTGTCGGTACATGGTGAGGTCATTCAGGAGCTTGCCTTGGTCATTACTCAGCTTCAAATTTGCTTTCATTGGAGTCCTCATGTGCTTGCAGTTAAAAAGCCCATATTTCTCCAAGAGATCAATAGCATATTTTCTTTGGCATATAAAGTACCAATTTTTCACTTTAAATACTTCAATATCAAGAAAATAATTTAATTCACCAAGCTTCTTCATGTCAAAGTGAACAGCAAGCTGAGCACGAACATTATGAATCTCTTCTACATCATCACCAGTGACAATCAAGTCATCGACATAAAGATAAACTACCACCATACCTTTGTTTGTGTGCTTAACAAAGAGACTTGAATCTGCTGTAGAGAGAGAAAAAATCACAAAATAAAAGATACTCAGCAATTTTTCCATACCATGCATGAGGTGCCTGCTTCAAATCGTATAATACTTTCTTCAATTTGCAGACATAGTATAGGTGAGATGGATCAAAGAATCCAGGAGGTTAATTCATATAGATTTCTTTATCAAGATCACTATATAAAAAAGTATTTTTCACATCAAGTTGCCACAAAAAACCATCCCTTACTAGCTGTCAGAGAGACAAGCAATTTAACTATAGTTAATTTTGCAACAGGACTAAATATTTTATCAAAGTTAATCCCATACTTTTGAGAAAAACCATGAGCTACAAGTCTAGCCTTGTAGCATTCAACAGAGCCATCGCTCCTTTTTATCCTATACACCCACTTGCAGGAGATTAGAGAAGCACCATCAGGTAGGGGAACTAAGTCCTAAGTCTCATTCTTGTTTAAGGCTGAGATTTCTTCTTTCATGGCATTTTGCCAAATAGCAACATCCTTTGCTTCATCAAATGACTTAGGTTCCTGCTTATCAATAATAGTAGTAGCAAAACAATAAGCAAAGGAAGAGTAATCGCAGTCTCCATACTTTTCTACTAGCTTTTTATTTCTCTTGCTCCTTTCATTTGGAGCCTCTGGTTCTTCAAAAAATAGTCTGACACCTGCATCTTCAGTAGTAATTTGTCTCTACTTGTCAGAAGTAAAATTATGAACACCAGACTTCCATGAACTCTTTTGAGAGGAAGAAGGCGTAGGTGTTTGTGGCTAAGGAGAAGAAGTAGATCTCTACTGAGGTGAACGAGATAGCTAACAATAATTCTACACATCATCTTTAGCATCAACTGGATCAGAATCATCAGGAATGATCATTGAAGTAATAGACTTCTTATCGGAGGTAGACCAAGAAGAGCTTTCATCAAAAATGACATGTTTAGAAGTATAACCCCTCATGGTATCAGGGTTAATGCATTTCTATCCTTTTCTTGCATCATCATAACCAAGAAAAAATACATCTAACAGACTTCCTATCCAGTTTACTAGAAAAAATATGATAATCATGTACATAACATACTGACCCAAATATCCGAAGGTGAGATATATCGAGCTTCTTTCTCGGAACAATTTCTTAAAGGGAGTAATGTCACCAATGCTTTTCAATCGAGTTCTGTTGATAACATAAACAACAGTACGGGTGCACTCAGCCCCAATACTTGTGGTTAACATTCTTTGGCATGAAGTATGCTACGAATAGTCTCAAGGATATGCCTGTTCTTTCTCTCGCCACCCAATTTTGCTCAGGGGTATGTGGACAAGTCAGCTATCTGTGAATACCACACCTAGACAAATAATTAGAGAATTTTCTTGGGATATATTCTCTACCACCATCAGTTCTTAAGCAAGAGATATTTAGTTTAAAACAAACTTTCAACCTCTTCTTTAAACTGACATAATTTATGAAAAACTTCTGACTTTTCTATAATGAAATATACCCACGTATACCGAGTAAAGTCATCAATAAAAATTAAGGCATAATTCATACCAGTACATGAAGGCACACTGAGTCTTTTAGTTAGATCTGAGTGAATTAATTTAAGAGGTTGAGAAGCTCTGCTTCTACTTTCTTCGAATGGCAACTTGTGCATTTTGCCATATTGACATCCTGCACATATAGTTTCTTTGTTCACCTTCATTTGAAGAAGACCAAGAACCAGATTTTGCCTGGCATCTCACCAAGTCTATCATAATTGATGTGCGCCAGTCTGGCATGCCATAGATTAGTAGTATCATGCTTAAAATTATTATTAACATAAGAATCACCAGCAGATAAGATATATAACTTGTCTATTTTTCTCCTTTCAATAACAATAGTGCCAGAAGCACTAACACCAGAGAAGATTCTCACTGTATCTGGCTCAAACAGAATAGAGTAACCTTTATCTGTTATTTAAAAAATGAAATAAGGTTCTTCTTCATACCAGAAACATAATAAACATCACTAATAGAGAGAGATGAGCCACAAGAAGAAGTAAGAGATAAGCCTCTAATACTTTCAATAGGATAAAGTGAGTCATCAGCAGTAACAATAATATCAGAACCAGAGTATTCATGAACAGAATCAAGAGAATCCTTTGAGCCAGTCAGATGATTAGAGCATCCAAAATCAAGAATCCAATCATGATCAAATCAATAGAAGTTTGAGGAGAAGTAAAAATACTAGTAAACTATAGAATTAGTAAGTGCCCAAGATTGGCCAACATCTCTCTTGTTAACAGAGCTAGAAGAAGCAATATTAGATTGGTTTGAGTTTAACTTTACAATCTTTCCTTATGTGACCATATTTGCCACATCTATTGCAGTTTTCATTGAATTTATAGCTTCTCTTCTGATTAGAATTCTGATTTTGATTATCCTTAGGCTTATCAAACTTCTTAGGCTTATTCTTAGAACTCTGATTACCAGAATACAAAACTTCTTCTTTAGATGAAGAAACACCCATATTACTCATTTGGAAAATCAAAGACTCTTGATTAATAAGTAGGTTCTCCAACTAAATCAGAGAAGGGGTTTTAGCCCAATCAGAAATAGCAGTAACAAAAGAAGAATACTTCTTATTTAATCCATGGAATAATAAACAACGGCGCATATTATCATCAAACTTAGAAACCGGATCAACAGTAGACAGTTCATCAAACAACTTCTTCCCTTTAAGAAAATACTGAGAAATAGATAGAGTACCTTGCTTGAGACCAGCAATTTCATTTTTTCAAGAACTGGATCCTTGCTTTGTTGCTCTGAGAATGTAGAGAAAAAAGAATATCCCAAGCTTTCTTGGATTCATCCACCTCATTGATTTGAAGGAAGTTTTCTTCATCAACAGTGATTTTGAGACAAAATAATACCTTCCCAGCCTTTTGTCTCCACTTTCTTCTAACATTAGCATTAGGATTCTCAGCAGTAGCTTGAGGCATCACAGCCTCAGATCCATTGATAATGTCCTAAAGATCCTGGCCATCCAGAAGGACTGAATACAAGATTTTTAAAGGGAATAGTTTGACCCATTCAATTTTGGAATTCTAGATAAAGCAGATGAAGTAGAATCCAGCATCACTTCAGCACAGTCTCTACACGAAGCTCTCACATCCGACAAAAGAGATTTTCTTTTGACTTCTCAAGTACCCTCTGCAGCACCTCTGCTTCCTTGATACATGCCTAAACCTGGCTCTGATACCATGTTAAAAAATTGCCCACAAGTTGTAATATAAAAAATGGGAGATGGCGATAAACTACTCGCACTAGAGCTTGGCTTGTCTTTTATTTATATAATAAAATAGAATAAACTAACTGCACAATCCAACAACTTGGATAAACTTTCACATACTCCAACAATCTCCAAAATAACTCAAGTTTATCCTACGTACTAACTAGCCATCATAATCTTCGATAACAGACTCCAGTAAATTAAACTAATCTAAATTAAAATCAAACTAGCAACTTGAACTATCCCAACAAATTAAAATGGACAACATATTTGACATTATCTTCAATAGCATTTTGATTGGGTGAGTGGAGATGATAGGATCGGGGAGCATCAAGGACGTCGCAATGGCTTCATCATCTAATGGGGTGCGAAAGGCGGGATATGGAGGGGCTAGGATTTTTAACTCTTCTTGCTTTGGCCTCTCATTTGCTCTCTGGGATGATCGGATGAGTTATTTTATTTTTTATTTTTTTTTTTAAAATTCTCATTTTGATTTGGCTTTTTGAGTTGCTGGATCATATCATCATTATGTTGCTGATAGAATCGAGAAATTTGAAAAAAATTGAAAACTCAATTTAGTTTTATGGCAATTTAGGCTCTGAGAAGCTTCTCATTTAAGAAAGTTGGGATCTTTGCACTCAAATTGATGTTTTTCTGATATATTCCGAAGTTGGTTTGTCATTTTATTTTTAGAATGTTGGATTTTGTCATTACGAGCTTGCTTGCATAGAAAATATTGAAAGATACTGAAAGCTTTGTTTAATTTTACAACAATCTACACTTACTGGATCATCTCCCTGTAGGGAGGTAGTGATCTTCTATCTATGAGTTGATTAAATTAAATCTTTTTTCTAACTAGTTATATGTCTAGTAGTCTGGATTCTCAATTTATATGTTTCTCCGTTGAACAAAGTTGCAAGCTGTCTGGATAACAATTGTTATATTTTTGAAACTCTCAAAGGTATTGGTGTTGATTTTTTTTTTGGTGTGTGTGTATGTGTGTGTGTGTCATCCATGTGCCATGCATGCATGAGAGCATGAGTCTAAATTTGCTTGATTAATTCCAAAAAAATTACACCTTAACTAGATGGCATATTTATATTTGGTTTCTGGGATAATGTATGATTGATCAAGTAAATTCTATGTAAAGGCAATTGAGTTGGCTTTTCCATCAATCTCATGTCTTGTCTAACAATTTCTGCACATCATTGTCATTCTAAAGATTTGATTATGTTGGTTTTGCATCCTAAGTTATCGATTCATATTGAAAAGATAAGTTTTAAGAGCTTCGAGATTTGAAACGACTATGGGCTTTGATTTCATTTTCAAAAGAAAAAAAAATGGTAGATGCAGAAGCAATATTTGTGTGCACAAAATGGAGAGTAAAGCTTTTCGAAGGAATGATGAAGGCTGCAGGAAGCTTAGTATTGTCCAATGTGATACATTGCCCTTATTGACTTCTTTTGATGATGAATGAAGTGGAGAAGATTAAGATGGGACATTGCAAATTGATTTAGGTGCCAGCAGCAGCTCACCTACAACAGCTACTGTTAGTCGATCATCAAACCCTTCGGGCAGGTTCTCTCATTTTGATTTTTTCTCAGATGAAATTAAGTTTAGTTTAAATAGAGCTGTCAGTTTGGGGTCATCAAGGGCCAACTCTCTCTTCTTAGCTGGTCTCTCCATTCCAAATAATGATGCAGGTGATAGGGCTATTATTTATATTGATAATTCTCTAAATAATGTAAATGCTACTCATGAGAGTGCTATTGTGGAAAATAATTCTTTCCAAGATGTAGTTAGAAATAATGAAAGGATTGAGGCTACATTTAGTTGATATTCTAATAGGAATCATCTAGAATCTAAAAATGTTGAATTGATGTATTCTAATAGAGGCTTGGACCACAAAAATCTTTAGAAGGTGGTTTGCAGTTTAGTCGAGCACTTGGCATTGGATGGCTTCATGATAGGGTTATTCAAAGAGCTTCACTATCTAAGGGATTATTTGGTCTTGTCCATCTAGAGGATAGGTCTGCTGGGTCTATGGGGCATGCTAATGGGAGACGACTTTTGGGTGGTACAAAAAGATCACAATCTTTTTCCATCAAGAACAATAAAGTGCTGTGACATCTATCAAGTAGTCACCCTGACCCAATCACTCGCACTTTAGGCATGAATGCTGCTCATGCCTTAGAAACTTCATAGCCAAGAGAAATCAGTAATCATGATTTACTGGAATACAGGTCAGCATTCCTTGAAAGGAGAAGGAGAATAAGATCTTGGGTAAAGTTAACGGGGTTTATTTTCTACTTTCATGTGTATGTTACATTTCCATGAAACATTAATTCTTTTAGCAGGTGAGGGTCCTTCAGCGATTGGATAGCAGGTTTAAAAGTTTATCAGATCATGACAGATTATGTATATTATCTAGTCAACATCGAATAGGCCGTTGCACATGTAAAACAAACAATAAAACTGTCAATCCTAATGATCATACTAGTGCTAGAGCTGGCATATCAAGAATTATCATATTAGTAGAAGCACTTTTTGAGGTATAATAAATTTTTTTGAGAATTGTTAGTATAATATTTCTTGGTTCATGCTTTACAGCTTGGTTAAAGTTAATTTACTTTTTCAACCATTTTACATAGGTTTAGGATGAAATTCATCAACAGTCTATAGTTCTCTCATCTCGGTCATCTTTTTCCTCCAATGGATCTATTCCTGCTCCAAAAGAGGTAGTAGAATGTATGTCAATAAAAGTACACATGAAGCCACATAAACACCAAATTGATGAGGCTACATAGCAAGTAGTTCTTTGACTTGAGACTTGCATTCTTTTCCCACTCAAGCTGTCATATTTTCTACTTTGTTAGAAGGCCTGGATTTGATATTTGCTCTTTCATTAATCGAACTTATTTAGATGATAACCTCTCTATCTTGTAAAAACATAACTGAAATGTATTACTCATCAGTAAAGTATGCATACATTTGATAAGACTAATGGTTACAAATCATCATTCATAATTCACATTTATCAAATTTTCATCACATTTTTGATATGTTTCAAGTCAAATATATAAATGATTTTGAAATGTTTACACAATGTTACTTGTCTAATAAGAAAATTGTATATGGCTATGAAATTTATTATTGTGTTTGTGCATCTATGTGTACACATGTCAGTTTGCTATTTAACTAAAATAACATAAAATTTTATGAATTAGTAATGATGCTAGGATATCATTGAGTTGCAATGCATATTAAGTATGAGAGTCGTGATTGTTGGAAATTATCAATAAGACATACTAGATTAACACAATTAAATGGTATTATCTTACATATAAATCAAATTTTAGAACCTATAGCTCTTGCCGTTCTACATCACTATTTCTAAGATAAACTCTATTGGATATAAAATACCCTCAGTTGAAGTTCTTAACAGGATTGACCCTCCCGAGACTCCTCCGGCTTTCGACCGCAGATGGTATCTCCCCGGACTTCTCCAACAGCCGGATTCCTGCAGTGCTGACCGAATTCCCCCGACGGACGAACTCCCACTACACCACCCGAGCTCCTTCAACATGAGTTCCCCAGTTATCTATTAAACTGCCCCAAGCGCTCACTAAGCTCCACCGACAGCCGACTTTCTACGACTATCAGCTGCTCCCAGAATCCCTTCCAGACTTCTTCCAGCCAGGTTCAACTCTAATCCGAACTACTCCAGACTCCGCCAGCGGCTGAACTTCTCCAACGGTAGATTCCTACAACTACCAGATCTCAGCCCGGACTCCTACGGGAGCCGGATCTCATCCCCGACCTCGACTGCGGAAAGGCTTCGACCGGACTCCTACGGGAGCCGGACTCCGTCCTCGACCCCGATTGCTGGTAAACTTCGTCCGGACTCCTACGGGAGTCGGACTTCATCCCTGACTTTGATTGCAGGTTGACTCAGTCCGGACTCCTACAGGAGCCGGATCTCGTCCCCGACCTCGACTGCGAAAAGGCTTCGCCCGGACTCCTACGGGAACCGGGCTCCATCCTCGACCCCAATTGCTGGTAAACTTCGTCCGGACTCCTAAGGGAGCCGGACTTCATCCCTGACTTTGATTGCAGGTTGACTCAGCTCGGACTCCTACGGGAGCCGGATCTCTCCCCGACCTCGACTGCGGAAAGGCTTCGCCCGGACTCCTACGGGAGCCGGACTCTGTCCTCGATCCCGATTGCTGGTAAACTTCGTCCGGACTCCTAAGGGAGCCGGACTTCATCCCTGACTTTGATTGCAGGTTGACTCAGCCCGGACTCCTACGGGAGCCGAATCTCATCCCCGACCTCGACTGTGGAAAGGCTTCGCCCGGACTCCTACGGGAGCCGGGCTCCGTCCTCGACCCCGATTGCTGGTAAACTTCGTCCGGACTCCTACGGGAGCCGGACTTCATCCCTGACTTTGATTGCAGGTTGACTCAGCCCGGACTCCTATCGGAGCCGGATCTCGTCCCCGACCTCGACTGCGGAAAGGCTTCGCCCGGACTCCTACGGGAGTCGGGCTTCATCCTCGACCCCGATTGCTGGTAAACTTCGTCCGGACTCCTACGGGAGCCGGATTTCATCCCTGACTTTGATTGCAGGTTGACTCAGCCCAGACTCCTATTGGAGCCGGATCTCGTCCCCGACCTCGACTGCGGAAAGGCTTCGCCCGGACTCCTACGGGAGCCGGGCTCCGTCCTCGACCCCGATTGCTGGTAAACTTCGTCCGGACTCCTACGGGAGCCGGACCTCATCCCTGACTTTGATTGCAGGTTGACTTAGCCCGGACTCCTATGGGAGCCGGATCTCGTCCCCGACCTCGACTGCGGAAAGGCTTCGCCCAGACTCCTACGGGAGCCGGGCTCCGTCCTCGACCCCGATTGCTGGTAAACTTCGTCCGGACTCCTACGGGAACTGGACTTCATCCCTGACTTTGATTGCAGGTAGACTCAGCCTGGACTCCTTCGGGAGCCGGACCTCATCCCCGACTTCAACTGAAGGAAGACTCCATCCGGACTCCCGCGAGAGCCAGACTCCAAGCTCCTCTCAGGCGGGTGGCTAGCCACCTCTCTCTGCCAAACACCCCAGCCAAACTCCGATCGATAGACCTGGACCTCCTGGCAGGCCACAGCAACAGCCACGACTCTGCTCCACCTCCTGCGACGGATTTCACGCGGCTCCATCACTCCCTGGCAGGCCGCAGCAACAGCCACGACTCTGCTCCACCTCCTGCGACAGATTCTATGCGGCTCCATCACTCCCTGACAGGCTATAATAATGGCCACGATCCTGCTCCACTTCCTGCGACGGATACCACGCGATTCTTCCATTCTCTGGCAAGTCGCGACAATGGACGCCGCTCCGCTCCCTGTGGCAGACTCCACGTGGCACGCCCCGGTGACAGCCAGGGTCCACTCTACTACTCTCTGCAACAAACTCCTCCTGACTCTGGACGGCCCACTGCCAGACGGTTACAGACATCGCTATCAGTTTGTTGCCCCCTCCGCCTATAAAAGGGGGACCCCAGATACGTTGTTCTCCAAGCTCTATTTTCTATCCCAAAACTCTGTTAAAATTTTCGTTCGAGCACTCCATTCTTGTTGAGGCAGAGAACTGACTTGAGCATCGGAGGTTTTGCCGGAGCAACCCCACCTCCGATTTAGACTTCTTTTGCAGGTCCCGGTGGTGACCGCGACCCCCACAACTCCAGCTTCTCCGACGCAAGCGGATTTTTGCACCAACAGGATTGACACCAGAGGAAGGGCTGTGTCTTTGCAGTACCCTTGTTCTTAAAGGAGCGCTCAACAGGACCGCCTCTGGTCATCTTCTCCGACGTCCACTCCTCCTTTCCCCACTTGATCTTCGCCTGATGCCTCCCCGCAAGGCATCCACACGGCGATCCACGGCCTTCGCGGCCAGATCTCAGGCTCCGGCCTCACCTCTAGTCTTCCAGCCTCTACCTCCTCCTCCGGCAACGGTGGTTGGCACAGAGTAATTTGACCTACTGGTGCAGCAGGTCAGAGGCCTCACTGAAGCTGTGCAGGCCATGCAACAGCAGCAGCAACTACAGGCATCGGTGCGGTCGGAAAGAGCGTCGCCAGAACTCCAAAATCCGACGGCGGGACGGGCCACTTGGGCCAGCCGTCCAGTCTTTCCCGGAAAGATGAATCCAAGGGTGGAAAGCTCCCAATCCGACCACAACTCCACCCCTGGAAGATCTCTACCCCCATTCTGTCAGAGGACCCTCGAGACCCGTAGTCACGAGGATTTTCTGGATCAGAGGCTCCAGGAGATGAACCGACGGATCGAGGAACTCCGCCACACTCCCCCCGCTTATGGTGAGGATATTTATACTGACCCTCCCTTTTCTCAAATGATCATGCAGGAACCAATCCCGCCAAACTTCAAACTCCCCCAGTTTGAAAGCTACGACGGGACTTCGGACCCGGTTGATCATCTGGGGGCCTTCCGGATGATGATGCTGCTTCATGGCGCACCCGACGCCATTCTATGCCAAGCCTTCCCATCCACCTTGAAGGAAACGATGAGAAATTGGTACTCGACGCTGAAGCCGGGTACCATCTTTTCCTTCGATCAGATAAGCCATCAATTTGTGGCCCATTTTGTTAGCAGCCGGCGCCCTCGAAAGGGTTCGGAGTCCCTCATCAATATCAAGCAGAGAGAGGGGGAGTCCATTCGGGTCTACATCAACCATTTCAATGTCGCAGCGCTGGAGGTCCAGAATTTGGACCAATCGGTAGCAATGGCCGCTCTGAAGGGCGGCCTTCAGAAGAATGACCTTTTGTTCTCCCTGGAGAAGAAGTACCCCAGGGACTTTGCTGATCTGTTGGCTCGGGCCGAAGGGTATGCCCGAGCGGAAGAATCCTTCAAAATGAAGGATGAGGAGACTGCAAGAGAACGGCAGGCGGGAGACTCGAGTAAGCCCGCAGTCGAAAAAGGGGAGAGAGAAGCTCGGCCACATTCTCGAACTCCTTCTAGGCACAAGCATGTCCATACTCCTCCCCGGGTACGTAGGCAGAGAAGTCCGAACCGCAGAGTTCGGCGGGGTTCTCCACCGGAAAGATTCTGCAACTACGCCCCCCTCAATGCCTCGAAGACCCAGGTACTGATGGAGGTCAGAGAGCAGCTCCCTAGGCCAGAGAGGATGCACACACACCCTGGGAAGCGCAACCCCAACAAGTTCTGTCTCTACCATCGTGACCACGGCCACGACACGAAGGAATGCATCCAGCTCCGAGACGAGATCGAGGAGCTCATCCGGCGAGGTTGACTCGATAGGTTCATTTGACGCCGGCCTGAGGGTAGAGAAGATCGGCCAAGGGCCCTGCCGCAACCTGAACCGCCAAGGAGGGAGGAGCAGCCCGGAGATCGGCCTCCAATCGGGACCATCGACTCCATCACCGGAGGGCCTCAAGGAGGAGCAGACCTTCCACGATCATGAAACTCAACAAACCTGTAAATGTACTACTCACGACTTTGCTTTGAACCAAAATTTTTTCGACTTTGCATGTCTTTCCCTTTCGGCATGGATTTGTTACGATTGGGGATAACCCCTTCAAACAATTAAAACAAGGTCATGTTAGGAACAGGAGGAGAACCTCGTCCTAACATGAGCAAAATGAAAGTCCGATTATTTTAAGATCAGATCGGGGGAGAGGCCCATATAACGGCCCTTGAGTGCCCCCATGGTCATGTTAGGAACAGGAGGAGAACCTCGTCCTAACATAAGCAAAATGAAAGTCCGATTATTTTAAGATCGGATCGGGGGAGAGGCCCATATAACGACCCTTGGATGCCCCCTGGGCCATGTTGGGGACGGGAAGAGAACCTTGTCCTAACCTAGGCAAAGTCGAAGGCCCAGTTCTTTTAGACCGGATGGGGGGAGAGGCCCTACAACGTCCTTACGCACCCCCACAGCCATGTTAGGGACAGGAGGAGAACCTCGCCCTAACATGAGCAAAGTTAAAGGCCCGGTTCTTTTAGACCGGATGGGGGGAGAGGCCCTACAACACCCTTACGTACCCCCACAGCCATGTTAGGGACAAGAGGAGAACCTCGGCCTTACATGAGCAAAGTCAAAGACCCGATTCTTTCAGATCGGATGGGGGGAGAGGCCCTACAACGCCCTTATGCACCCCCATAGCCATGTTAGGGACAGGAGGAGGACCTCGCCCTAACGTGAGCAAAGTCGAAGACCCGGTTCTTTAGGCCGGATAGGGGGAGATGCCCTACAACGCCCTAATGTGCCCCCACAGCCATGTTAGGAACAGGAGGAAACCTCATCCTAACACGAGCAAAGTCGAATATCCAATTTTTTTAGACAGGATGGGGGGAGAGGCCCTCACAACGACCTTTTTGTGCCCCCACAGCCCCGTCGGAAACAGAAGGAGAACCTCGTCCTAACCTGAGCTGAGATCGACTACGTCAAGGGCAGAAGGAGGGCCTCGTCCTGATAATGACAAAAACCTGATCACCCAACATGATCGGATAAAGGGAAAAGTCCCCTCAATGGCACCTCCACACCTCTACGCGACCCCGCGAAAAGCAGGGGGAGGACCCTCACCCGAAAAGGAGAGAAAAATTAAGAAGAAAAGCGACGAATTACACCGGCAATAGACGAAAAATAAACCACACCAAAGACCCAGGGAACCTCATCTCAACAAAGATGGGAAGTTCCTACCAAACACCCCTGACCTCTAAGAAGGCTTTCGACACAGGCCAAGAAAATAATGACCCCTTCGAGGTAATGCGGAGTTCGGACCATCGAGCTCGAGCCTATGGCCATGGACGATCAGAAAAGCAAATCAGCGTGGCGACGATTGGGCACCTCCAAATGACATCGACGTCAGACAAGTCAAAATACAAAAGAAGTTCGGCGGACGATAATTTAATACAACACGCGAACGAGGTAACACAAAATCCTCTTTTCATTTCATTCACAAAATATACATTACAAAGCCCAGCAAGCTAAAGAAAGAAAAGCAAAACGACAAGAACAAGGCGAAACAACAGAAGAAAAAATATATACATAGGAAGACGGAAAGGCAAAAAGAGCCCTAAGGGGGCCCGGCTTCCTCCGACCTCAGACTTTCGGCTTCGACCCTCGTCAGGGAATCCCTCAAACGTCCGACTTCTACTTCCAATTCTCTCTCTCTCATTAATATCTCCATGTATCTTCGATGATATCGCTGGCTTTCGCTCTCCGCCTCTCGATGCCTTTTTCTCAGGACCTCGGATTCTGCCTCCGCATCCTTGACGGCCTACTGCTCGCATGCCAACTGGATCTTCAATTGCTGCAGCTCGACCATCCTCCCCCAAGGGTGATAGAAAGCTCTTTTGTAGTTCTTCTCAGGGATTGGAGTTCGCTGGAATCCTGAGAGGAAGCGAGCTGAGCCCTGCCAGCTAGCTGCCCTTGAAGGCGGGCAACCTCATCGGTCGCCATCCGGAGCCTCTCCTTGTATTCGTCCACCTACTTGCGCCAGCCAGCCCGGTACTCATCGTAGCTCGCCTCGGCATCCTGGAACTGCTGCTGGTGGTCGGAGACCTTCTTCGACCACTCCCGGTCGCTGTCGGCCCGAGTCAAAAGTCGGGATGAACTTTCCTCCAGCTGGCCAATCCTCTCCCGGGCAGCTGACAGCTCCATCCTGAGGAAACTGATTTTGGTGGCTTGAGCCCAAATTTGATCGCTGGCATGCTTCTTGCATTCCTCAAGCTCCTTTTCAAAGTTCGCCTTCCTCCGACTGTACTCCATGATCCCCTTCACGTGGAGATTTCGAAAGTAGGTGGCCTCCGCGGTGGCTTCGGAATGACTCTCCCTCCACCTGCGAAGCTCGCCTTCCGTCTTCTTCGACCTTTTTGTTAGATGGAGGACTTCCTTCTTCAGCCGCTGGATTGTAGACTTCAGCGAAATCCCCTGAGGCAAGGGAAGCGCTTCGGCGGGACGCTGCCATCGGGAGGTCAACGCGTTAAAATGCAGCTCATTACAAAGAAGTAGAAGAAAAAAAAAGAAAAAGAAGAGAAGAAAAGAAGAAAAGTCCCCCAAAAGGAGGAGACCAATTTTATTGACTGAACGTTTCTTGAAGACAAAAGAAAGAAGAAAAATGACAATAAAGGAAGAATACAAAGTTAGAGGTCTTGGACCTCTGGATCAACGGAGGGACTCGGCACCTCTGGGGTGGACCGCGGCGGCTGCAGCGGTGGTGGAGGGTCTGGCTTCATCCTTGGATGCCTCGTCCAAGAAGCTGAGGTCGAGCTCGGGGAATTTCACGACCATCTTCTCCTGGCAGAGCTCGAACCCTTTATTGAATGCGGCTTGGCCAAACTCAACTTTCAACTTCTTCATTTCGGTGGAAGTCTTGAACTCCTCCACCGCTTGACTCCTGGCCTCCGAGACCAAGGTCGGGATCTGTTCTGCCATGTTGGCAACCTCGGCCTCCGCCCTCCTCACCATCTCCTCCAGGTCGGCCTTTTGTTCTGCCAAGGTCTGTCTCTCTCTCTCAAGCACCTCTCGGAGACCGGCCACCTCGAGGGCCATTTCCTTAAGGCAGGTAGCCTCAGCCTGCTGACCTTCCACCGCCTTGTTTGTCGTCTCGATGTTGGTGAGGAGTTGATGCTCGAGCTGCAAGGGCAACAGGAGAGCCAGAATGAGAGCTGGGAAGTTAATTAAATGAAGAAGCAAAAGGAAAAAGGAGGACGAATCTACTTACCTCGAGGAAGGCCCCCAGCGAGTCCCAGACTCGTTGTGTAGGATCGACGCGAACGATTCTCTGGATGACTTCGGGCAGCGAGCACCCATCTACCAACTTTTTTATTAGATCTCTGTCACTAAAGGGATCATCCCCCTGCTCCTCTTCAGAGTCGCGGGACTCTTCAGTGGCAGCCCGGCGACTGCCGACCCGGCAGGCCAAGGTCTTCCTCCTCTTCCTCCTCTCACCCCCTGGCACCTCCTCAGGATGGGTCTCCGAAGCGGAGACCTCGGTAGGAGAACTCAAACCCCTCGGGGAAGCCCGGGTGGCGGGACGCTCAGTATCTGGAAGGACGTCGGCAACTGAGGTCGCCCGAGCTGGTGCGGTCGAACTCGTCCCCTCCACTCTGGCCCTCTTCGCCGGCCCGGAGGCCGCGGTGTCCTTTCTTTTGAGAGCCTTCAGGCCCCTGGCAAGCATCTGTGCTTCTTCGGCGTCCATGCCTAAAAAAAAAAAAAGAAAAGAAAAAGAAGGCGTGAAAAAGAAGAAAAGAAGAGAGGTAAAAAAAAAAAGGAGAGAGATGAAATACTGGCGGGATCCAGGGGGCTCAGACCGATGTTGAACAGAAACTGCTCCTTCAGGAGGTTGGGGAGAGAAGGAGTTGGATATTTGAGGAGTTTCTAGGAGGCTTGATGGTCGTCTCCCCCCAGGCTGGGCGTCCGACGGACAGAGTCCCTCAGGGAGCCCCAAGGGGGCAACTCTAGCCTCAAGGTCGGGCATCGAACATAAAGAAACTTCCCCTTCCAGTTATGGATAGAAGAAGGAGCACCCTTCAGTAACCCCTTCCTACCAAACTGAGGAGAGAAGTACCATCAATCCTTCACCGAGGGATGACGCTTGAAGGTGTAGAAGTATCTAAACAAGGAAAGGGTGGGCTGGACTTCGACTACATGACAAAAAGAGAGGAACCATATCAAAAACCTAAATGAGTTCGGTGCAACCGAAGCCAGAGAAATGTCCAAGAATCGAACAAGGGCAATGACGAAAGGCGGCAGAGGAAGCCGGAGTCCGACACGGAAGGCCTTCTGGTATAGGCAGAAGCAGTCTGGGGGAGGGGCACTAGCCCGGTCGGACGGGCCAAGAAGTTCCAGTTCGTACTCCGGAGGAACCCCATACTGAACTCTTATCAGTTGGAGTTCGTCCGGAGTCAGAGAACATGGAATGGCATCCGGTGCAAAAATCGAACGAGGTTCGGCTCTACCTACCGGTTCATCAACCGCCTGAGGACTCTGGGAGACCGATACAGACGAACTCCTAGAGCCGCTAGAAGAAGAACACCTGGAAGACATCTATAGTCACACGAAGATCACTTACAGAGGTGAAATCCCTAAAAATCAGAGAAAATCATGGATAAGGTCCCGGGGGACTGAGGCGTAGAGCAAGAGGAAGAAAGATCGAACGACAAAAGGAAGAACAAAAAGAGGAAGGAGTTCCGAGACTAACCTAGATGATTCGAAGAAGTATGAAGGTGCGCAAAGGGGGACGGCTCGAGGAACGCCTAAGGTTGGGAAGGGCATTGAGAAAAATCGAAGTTCTCAGGAAGAAGAAGGATGCCAGAACGAGACCGTCGGATAGAGCAGGACTCTTGGAGGAGGGGTGCGGGTTTAAATAGGCCCTGAGATCTGGCATAATGATGATTGCGAATCCCCTCTGACTGGTCTCTTTTCGCCGTGTGTCCCACTCACCACAACGGGCGGTTAAAAAGTGGCAGACGGCTGACAGTGCCTTTATTGCACCACGCCTCGAGCACCGTTTCACTGCTGGTTCCAAAAGGGCCTCTTCGGATCGCCTCGATTTGAAAAGACTCCAGCGCACGTGCATTAAATGCCAAAATATCTGAGGACGATCGCGCGCGGACATCGAGGGAGCAACTTCGGCTGTGGCAATCTTTCTGTACTTTCTTCATTCAAAATTCGAACTCGGAAGTAGGAGGACTGGTGTTGGATATAAAATACCCTCAGTCGAAGTTCTTAACAGGATTGACCCTCCCGTGACTCCTCCGACTTTCGATCGCAGATGGTATCTCCCCGGACTTCTCCAACGGCCGGATTCCCGCAGTGCGGACCGAATTCCCCCGACGGACGAACTCCCACTACACCACCCGAGCTCCTTCAACATGAGTTCCCCCAGTTATCTATTAAACTGTCCCAAGCGCTCACTAAGCTCCGCCGACAGCAGACTTTCTACGACTATCAGCTGCTCCCCGAATCCCTTCCAGACTTCTTCCAGCCAGGTTCAACTCCAATCCGAACTATTCCGGACTCCGCCAACAGCTGAACTTCTCCAACAGTAGATTCCTGCAACTACCAGATCTCAGCCCGGACTCCTACGGGAGCCGGATCTCGTCCCCGACCTCGACTGTGGAAAGGCTTCGCCTGGACTCCTATGGGAGCCGGGCTCCGTCCTCGACCCCGATTGCTGGTAAACTTCGTCCGGACTCCTACAGGAGCCGGACTTCATCCCTGACTTTGATTGCAGGTTGACTCAGCCCGGACTCCTATGGGAGTCAGATCTCGTCCCCGACCTTGACTGCGAAAAGGCTTCGCCCGGACTCCTACGAGAGCCGGGCTCCGTCCTCGACCCCGATTGCTGGTAAACTTCATCCGGACTCCTAAGGGAGTCGGACTTCATCCCTGACTTTGATTGCAGGTTGACTCAGCTCGGACTCCTACGGGAGCCGGATCTCATCCCCGACCTCGACTGTGGAAAGGCTTCACCCAGACTCCTACGGGAACCGGGCTCCGTCCTCGACCCCGATTGCTGGTAAACTTCGTCCGGACTCCTAAGGGAGCCAGACTTCATCCCTGACTTTGATTGTAGGTTGACTCAGCCCGGACTCCTCAGGAGCCGGATCTCATCCCCGACCTCGACTGCGGAAAGGCTTCGCCCGGACTCCTACGGGAGCCGGGCTCCGTCCTCGACCCCGATTGCTGGTAAACTTCGTCCGGACTCCTACGGGAGCCAGACTTCATCCCTGACTTTGATTGCAGGTTGACTCAGCCCGAACTCCTACGGGAGCCAGATCTCATCCCCGACCTCGACTGCAGAAAGGCTTTGCCCGGACTCCTACGGGAGCCAGGCTCCGTCCTCGACCCCGATTGCTGGTAAACTTCGTCCGGACTCCTACAGGAGTCGGACTTCATCCCTGACTTTGATTGCAGGTTGACTTAGACCGGATTCCTACGGGAGCCAGATTTTGTCCCCGACCTCGACTGTGGAAAGGCTTCGCCCGGACTCCTACGGGAGTCGGGCTCCATCCTCGACCCCGATTGCTGGTAAACTTCGTCCGGACTCCTACGGGAGCCGGACTTCATCCCTGACTTTGATTGTAGGTAGACTCAATCCGGACTCCTTCGGGAGCCAGACCTCGTCCCTGACTTCAACTGAAGGAAGACTCCATCCAGACTCCCGCGAGAGCCGGACTCCAAGCTCCTCTCAGGTGGGTGGCTAGCCACCTCTCTCAGCCAAACACCCCAGCCAAACTCCGACCGATAGACTTGGACCTCTTGGCAGGCCGCAGCAACAGCCACGACTCTGCTCCACCTTCTGCAATGGATTCCACGCGGCTCCATCACTCCTTGGCAGGCCACAGCAACAATACGACTCTGCTCCACCTCCTGCGACAGATTTCACACGGCTCCATCACTCCCTGGCAGGCCATAATAATGGCCACGATCCTGCTCCACTTCCTGCGACGGATACCGCGCGATTCTTTCATTCTTTGACAAGTCGCGACAACGGACGCCGCTCCGCTCCCTGTGGCAGACTCCACGTGGCACGTCCCGGTGATAGCCACGGGTCCACTCCACTACTCTCTGCAACAAACTCCTCCTGACTCTGGGCGGCCCACTGCCAGACGGTTACAGACATCGCTATCAGTTTGTTGTCCCCTCCACCTATAAAAGGGGGATCCCAGATACGTTGTTCTCCAAGCTCTATTTTCTATCCCAAAATTTTGCTAAAATTTTCGTTCGAACACTCCATTCTTGTTGAGGCAGAGAACTGACTTGAGCGTCAAAGGATCTTGCCGGAGCAACCCCACCTCCGGTTTAGACTTCTTTTGCAGGTCCCGACGGCGACCGCGACCCCCACAACTCCAGCTTCTCCGACGCAAGCGGATTTTTGCACCAACAAACTCAAAGGTCATCTTTTAAACATAGCATTTAGTGAACATAATTTGGTTAAATTGCTTTGTATAAATTAATGAGATTTGATAATTACTTTAACAAGATAGTGTTGTTATATTTTTATTCAAAATTTGGATGATGCTAATATACAATAAAATTTTGAACTTTATGATATTAAATATTTTAGCAGATGAGCCTTGGTAAAAAAATAAAGCTACTCCATTGTGACCTAGAGGTCACTTGTTAGAAATATGGAAGTAGCCTCTCTGCATATAGGATAAGACTGCATAAATTTGACCTTCCCGAGGCCTCATACTGAGAGGAGTCTCATGCATTGAGCTGATCTTTTTCTATGATATTAAATATTGTATCAGTTAATTAATCTTTGAGTTACATATCACTTGATACAATATGTTTTATATGGTGCTTGTCATTATAGTTACTCCTCTCAGCTAATTAATGCTCATTATGGATTAATAACTGACTTGGAGCATCATGATTCTTTATCAAAATCTATAGCATCAAGCTCTATTGTGTGAGTAGTCTAATTTTTATGTTATTGTATCAGAATAGGTTACTGGTTGAATTCTTTTTCTATATTTTCGTTTGTTGTTTCAGTATATAGAGTCTATTTATGAAAAAGATAAGAAGTTAGTTTATTGGTAGGGACTCTGATTTTTATGTTATTCTATGAGTCTAATTTTTACATTATTCTATAGGAATCATTTACTATTTTGAATCTTTTTTCTACGCTTTCCTTTGTTGTTGTAGAGTCTATCTACAAAGAAGATAAGAAGTTAATTTATTAGTGGAGAGTGTTAGTTGTTAGACCCACATTAGCCAAATGCCATCAAGAACATTATCCACATACTTTCTCTTATTTTCTAAGATTGTCATTGTTCAAGTCTAGTGATCATAAGGACTTGTTAATGAATATTACAAAAGAAAAAAATATGATAGCTCTATTGGCCAGAGAGGATACAAATTTTTGATAGCTACAGATACTACATAATCATTTGGAGATGGAATGAAGACAGTTGTATCCAAAGGTGGCCAATGCATCTCGAGGAATGTTAGAAAAGCATCCATGGCCAGGCGAGAAGAAAGAAACTATGCTTGTTGCTAGTTTGGTCAGCTAGCATCCTTGAAAATAATATATATTCATTTGCGATGCTTTCATGTATCCTCCCTCTCTTGACCTACATTTTCTCTCTTTGACGTTTATTTCCCCTATTTAACTTATAGTTTTGGAAAAAATTTCTACAATTTACTTTCTATTAAGACTAGGTGTGAAATCTAAATCAGCAAAGCCCTTACATGCGATTATGATCTACAAAGATTGGATCAATTGGTGTCAAAGCAATGATTTCCGCTTATAGAGCACCACATCTGAATTAGGCTCAAATTGGTTTAAGTGATAAGATTTGTAGGTTCTATGATCATATATCGAAAAAAGATTGAACTATAATAATTTTTTTAGGAATAGAAAATGCAGTTATCAAGCTAGTTTTCCTTTATATACTATTTACTTGTGATATGACTTGCATTTGCTTTTAATAATTGGTTTTATCCATTTGGTAGAGTATGCTAGATTCTAATTGCAATTTTTCCTCGTGTTTTATGATTACTTTAGAAATCTTTTTTTTCATACAACTTAGAAGTCTTTTCATTCATAATTTGTTATTGTTGGATTTTCTGTATTTGCTTCTCTAAACTTAGTAGGCATCACCTTGGGTTTCATTTGGTTGACAAATGTTATATTTGCCTTGTGGAGTATGAAGAAGAAGATTGCATCCGAATACTACCCTATAATCATGAATTTCACCAAACTTGTATAGATAAGTTGTTAAAAGAGATTCATAGGTATCATTTAATCTGATCGACTATTCACCTTGCAATTACATGGTCTTCTATTTACGGATTTCATAATTACTTCTGCTATTATTGTATGATTAATGGTAACCTTTTAAACTAGATTTAGATAATTCATTATTTATAACTTGAGGATACTCCTTTTTTTCCTTTTTTTTTGTAATTCTTTAGCATGATTCCTTTTAGCAGATTCTGTTCTAGTTGTGTTACCAACTATTCCTTCTAGTGCTTATTGAACCTCATTAGATTGTTTTCATCCTTCAGTTTAACCACTCATCCATAGCTATATTATTTTTCTTTTTAGGTTTTTTTCTTTTTCAGCCATGGTAAATTTGATAAATGCAAGAAGTGCTTTTCATCTGCATATATCAAACACATTGTAAATTGCTCATGATTTATGAGAAGTTCCAACCCAATTATCATCAATTTAAAAAAAAGGCTCAAGCATCTTTTGCTTTATGTTTCCAACTTTGATCCAAAATATATTATGCTTCTTTTAGTTTCATAAACCTCTATATCTTCTAAGTGGATAATTAGCAAGCTCTAGCGGTTTGTGCTATGGTATGATTTCATCTGTTGGGTGCCAATTTACAAAACTTTGTATATTTATATGTGCTTGTTGTTTCTTGCATTGGATCTAAAGTTTAATCTATTGTGCAATTGTAATCACAATTATTATACCTAGTTAGCTTTTTGGCTAACTAGTGAAGTTGTGAAATCCTATTATATTATAAGCTTTTTGTGATCATGATGTTACAAATCCTTACACAAGAATTGAAGAAGTATCTCCTACACATGTTTTTTTTAAATTGCTTTTGGCTTCTCCAGCCCTAAGAACCTTCGTATGCAAGTATATTTGCTCAAATGTGAAGATTTGTTTTGTTGTTGTTGTAGGGTCTGTCCACTTTGTCGTACAAATGTCTGTAGATTAGATACATCAAGCACAGAGAAGCTCAATTGAAGCAGATCTGTGAAATGTCCTACACTGAATAGTTCTGCTCTGCTCTATGCATCATGGGACCTTCACATGCAAGTATATTTGCTCAGATATGAAGATTTATTTTGTTATTGCTATAGAGTATGTCCACTTTGTCGTGAAAATGTCTGGAGATCGGACACATCAAGCATAGAGAAGCTCAATTGAAGCAGATTTATGAAATATCCCGTAGTGATCAGTTCTGCTCTACTCCATGCATCATGGGATTGGTGGATTTTTCTACCTCCTTCAAGGAACTGAAGCAGATTGCATTGTGTTATTAGATTGCAACCTTTTAGCTTTGGGTTCCCATGGTCTTTCCTCATATAATTATTCAATTCTTAATTTTATGAATAGCCACTATCCTAATTAATTAAAAGCTTTGCAATGCAAAGAGAGACCATGAGATTTTTTGATTATTTGAAGTAGGAAAATTTTATTACTATCTTTCAGTGAAAATTTCTCTATATTGTGATCTGATTACTGATTTCTTCTACTAGTTGCAGGTGATGACAGCCAATTAGTTTCTCTTTTATTGCAGATTATGCAGCCTAGAAAAGAAAAAAAAATATTGCTAATCCAATAACTGCTATACTATTAAAAGATTATTTTTTACTTTATTTTTTATGGATTATTTTTCACTTCAATTTTCTTATTTTTTTTACTTGTTTCTGCAACTTCTAGAATATTAGTTGTAGATTATCTTTTGACTAATATATTGAGTAAAATGGTGCCAAACCCTATCATATTGATAATTAAAATGAGAGCAGATGGCTTTATCCAACCCAACATCAAAGCTGGTCAAACAAAAATTCAGTCCTTAGGGTGTGTTTGGTTCGTGATTAGAATTGGAATTGGAATGGGTTAGAATGGACATATCCTTCTACGTATTTGGTTCATAACTAGAACTAGAATTGTGATTGGATTTGAATAATAAAGAAGAATAGGGATTTTTGGCAACAAAAGAATAGGGTTTGGGTTTTGGATGATTGTGGATTATCATTGTCTTTTGAAATCAAAATGAGAATAGGACTTTCTTCTACTAAACAGTTGGAATAGGAGTCCCTCACTTCCGTTTTCATTCTAAAGTTTAACTCTTTGAACTAAACATGCACTTATTGGGTCCAACAACAACTATATTTGTCATTCATGCCAAAATTGGCCCAATTTTATTCAAGCAGTCGACACCTTATTTGTATCGAGAGAATTGGAGAGTAGAGAAGAACAAATTTGGATTGAGAGAAATGGATGGTAGGAAAGACAATGAAAAGAAAAATTAAAGATGCGTTTGGTTCATGATCAGAATATAAATTGGAATCAAATGGGAACTAGAGTAGCTATATTCCCCAATATATTTGATTGGAATACTAGGAGAGTCGAGATTAGATTTTGGGAGATTGAGATATAAATTCTCATTTCCTTCTAGAATTAGCATGGAAATGAAATTCTTTCTAACTAAACAACTAGAATGGGAGTTACTTATTTCCATTCTCATTTTAGTGCCCAATTCCCCCCAACCAAGAATGCCTTAAACTTCTTTTATTTAGAGAGAAAAAAAAAAGAGAAATGAAAAGAAACCACTCCACTGTAGATGGAAAAAGAAAAAAACAACTTCTCTCTGGACCTATAGGTGGCATTTGGTTGCAGCATAGGAAAAATGGGAATAAATCATGGGATTTAAACTATTAATTTTGATGTCGTGATTTTTATATAGCATAGCTCTCAATTTAGTCTACAAGGGTTTAGCATCCTTCTTAGTATTTTTCAGTTGATTGAACTTTGAATTACCTAGCATTTTCTATTGTTCTTTATATAGGATTTATTAAATTGGAGGACATAGTCATGGATTATATTGATTTGCTAAAATATTCTACATCAAGTATGAATAGCACCCAGAATATACTTAGAGATCAAAGAACTTTGGTTAAATACATATTTCAGGTTTCACATAATAAAAGTCAGATATTAGATGTTAGATAATGAAAATTGAAGTATCCAGCTATTTATATGACCTTAGCATATTTTAGATTTCTAGTTTGTGTAAAACTAGATCATGATTAACAACAAAGGTAGCAAGATTGAAATGTTTGATAAGGAAAAAAAAGCATTTCAATGAAACCATAATCTGCGAGTGATGGGGAGGCGATGAGATCTAGTATGGACCTCGATTAGCAGCAAGTGAAGAGGGCTTCCACATTGGGACCCCCTCCAAGGTTGGATTTGGATAGGAAGGGGGTGAATCACTTGCCTCCTCATGGCTCAATAACACATGATGGTCCAATGATGGTGGAGGTGATGAGATCTTGGGCCAACGTGGTTCGGGTTCCTTGGTGGTTCCGATGGAAAACATCACGTGCCCCGAAGGAGGACATCACAGCCTTGGAGGAGCAGTTCACCCAAATTGTAAGTTCATCTAACGAGGAGATTGATTGTGCTTGTACTCAATGGAAGAATACTTTGATTGGTAAGTTTCTTTAAAAGAGATTTTCATTAGACTTTATTCAAAGGGAGATAAAAATTAGATAAAATATGGAAGAAAACACTCTCAGATGGAGTTTTGATCTTCAAACTTCTCTGAGGAAGTAAAACTTTGCATATTGGCCTGAGGACCATGGTCATTGGCCAGGCAACTTTTTACATTGGAGAGTTGGCAACCAAACTTAGGCCTAGTCATGACAGTGTTCAACATGCTCGACTTGGGTTCATTTACCTGACTTATCCTTAGAATTTTGGAAGAAAAAAAGCTACTGAAAATAATTTCTATGGCTGGTACCTTGTTGTTCCTAGATGAGTGGATTGTCCGTTCAAATGGGCTTTGCAAGAATATGTATCCTGTTGAGTATAAAATACCCACAGCCGAAGTCCTCAGTGGAATCGACTACACGACAACTTCGCTCGGGCTCCTACGGGAGCCGGGCTCCGTCACCAAGAACTCCAACAACTGCAGCCGCAAGCAGACTCCGCCCGGACTTCTACGGGAGCCGGGCTCCGCTGCCGACATCGACTATAGGACAGCTCCGTCTGGACTCCTACGGGAGTCGGGCTCCGTCCTCAGCGTCAACTGTTGGTAAGCCCCGTCCGGACTCCTACGGGAGCCGGACCTCCCCTCTGACTTTAATTGCAGGGAGACTTCGCCCGGACTCTTATGGGAGCCGGGCTTCATCCTCGACGTCAACAACTGCAGCCGCAAGCAGACTCCGCCCGGACTCCTACGGGAGCCGGCTCCGCCGCCGACATCGACTACAGGACAGCTCCGTCCGGACTCCTACGGGAGCCGGGCTCCATCTTCAGCGTCAACTGCTGGTAAGCCCCGTCCGGACTCCTACGGGAGCCGGACTTCGCCTTTAACCTTGACTGCAGGAAAACTTCGCCCGGACTCCGACGGGAGCCGAGCTTCATTCTCAACAACTCCGACTGCAAGACAGACTGCGTCCGGACTCCTACAGGAGCCGGACTCCGCCAATAATTTCGGCAGCAAGCAGACTCCGCCTGGACTCCCACGGGAGCCGGGCTCCGTCCTCAACGATAACTGCTGGTAAGCCTTGTCCGGACTCCGACGGGAGCCGGACTTCGCCTTTAACCTTGATTGCAGGAAGACTTCGCCCAGACTCCTACGAGAGCCGGGTTCCGCCTGCAACTTCAGCTCCGAGAGGGTTCCGCCCGGACTCCCACGGAAGTCGGGCTCCACCCACGACCCCAACTGCAAGGAGGACTCCGCCCGGACCTCTACAGAGGCCGGACTCCGACCGCTGCCGAGCTTCAACCGACAGATCCGCGCCCCCTGACAGGTCACAATAACAACCATGATCCTGTTCCACTTCCTGTAGCGGATTCCGCGCGGCTCCATCACTCCCTGCGGCGGACCCATTACTCTCTGACAGACTGTGTCAACGGCCACGATTCTGCTCCGCTCCCTGCGGCAGGTGCTGCGTGACTCCACTACTCCCTGACAACTAGCGGCAACGGACGCCGCTCCACCACCTGCAACAGGCTCTACGTGGCAGGCCATAGCAATAGCCACGGGTCTACTCCACTACCCTTCGCAATAAATTTCCCTGACCATGGGCGGCCCACTACCAGATGGTTACAAATGTCGCCATCAATCCGTTGCCTCCTCCGTCTATAAAAGAGGGACCCAGATACGTTATTCTATAAGCTCATTTCTTATCTCAAAACTTTGCTAAATTCTCCGTTCGAGCACTCCATTCTTGTTGAGGCAGAGAACTGACTTGAGCGTCGGAGGGTCTTGCCGGAGCAACCCCACCTCCGGTTTAGACTTCCTTTGCAGTTCCCGGCGGCGACCGCGGCTTCCCCGACTCCAGCTTCTCTGGCGCAAGCAGATTTTTGCACCAACAAGATTGGCGCTAGAGGAAGGGCGTGTCTTCGCAGTACCCTTGTTCTTAAAGGAGCGCTCAACGGATCCGCTTCCAGCCATCTTTTCCGGCACCCAATCCTCCTTCCCTCATCTGATGCCTTCTCGCGAGGTCTCTGCACAATTACCTCCGGCTATGGTCGTCGATAAGGGGTGGCCGGATGACCGGTCTCTGCCGGATTCCGTCAACGTCATCTCGGGGGAATCCCAGCGGGAGACAATCAGCGCACCAGCTGCATCCCCCAAGCGGCAAAAGGTTGAAGAACCCATAACCTTCACCGAAAAAGACACCCAGGGAGTCCAATTCTCCCATAACGACGCGGTCGTAGTTTCCTTGAATATAGCGAATTACGACGTCCGTCGCATTCTTGTCGACAACGAAAGTTCGACCGACATCTTGTTCTACGACGCCTTTTCAAGAATGTCCACTCTTAGCGGTCATCTGAGACCGATTTGCTCCCCCTTGATAGGGTTTACCGGTGACGCCGTTCCGACGGAGGGAATGATAGCTCTGACTGTGACCGCGGGTCAGCATCCAAAGCAGTCCAGAGCTCTGGTGAATTTTCTGGTGGTAAAGGCGCCATCAGCCTACAATGCAATCCTTGGCTGACCCGGCCTCAATGCCCTCAGAGCTGTCATTTCAACCTACCATTTGAAATTGAAGTTCTCCACCAACCAGGGGATCGGAGAGGTCCGGGGAGACCAAGCCCTGGCCAGACACTGCTACAGCATCGCCTTGCAAAGAAGTGATCAAGCAGACCTCTGTCCGATCGATGGATTGGATACTCGCGATGACCTCGCTGAAGAGAGGGGCGGTCCAATCGAAGATCTAATATCGATCCCTTTGAATGATGGGAACACGGAGCATGTGGTGTTAATTGGCTCCAACCTGGGGGAGGAGGTGCGGACGCATCTCGTTAATTTCCTCTGAAGGAATGCGGACGTTTTCGCGTGGGTCCCGATGGATATGCCGGGGATTGACACAGAAGTCATGGAACATCATCTAGCAGTCGACCCGAAACATCGACCGACAAAAGAAAAAATCCGGAGTCATGCCCCGGAGAGGCAGGAGGCGATAGCCGAGGAAGTGGATAAGCTTCTCAAGGCCGGATTTATTAAGGAAGTCAATTATCCTGAGTGGATCTCCAATGTTGTTTTGGTCAAGAAAGCAAACGGCAAGTGGAGGATGTGTATAGACTTCAAAAAGCTGAATAAGGCTTGTCCAAAGGACAGCTACCCCCTTCCCAGGATCGACCAACTGGTGGACGCTACCTCAGGCCATGAGCTCCTCACTTTTATGGACGTGTTCTCCGGCTATAATCAGATTAGAATGGCACCGGAAGATGAAGAAAAGACAGCTTTCATCACTAATCGCGGCCTTTACTGCTACAGGGTCATGCCATTCGACCTCAAGAACGCGGGCGCAACCTACCAACGACTGGTGAACAAAATCTTCAAAGAGCAGATCGGCTGAAACATGGAGGTTTACGTGACGATATACTTGTAAAAAGCAGGTCTTCCAGAAATCATATCGCCGACCTCGAGGAAACCTTTGACGCTCTTCGAAAGTATAGAATGAAGCTGAACCCAACCAAATGCGCTTTTGGGGTAACCTCAGGAAAGTTCCTGGGCTTCATGGTATCGGGCGCGGGATTGAGGCCAATCCAGAGAAAATTCGCGCCATCCAAGAGATGACCGCCCCAAGGTCGATCAAGGAGGTTCAGTACCTCACGGAAAGGATAGCGGCTCTTAATCACTTTGTCGTGAGGTCGGTCGAACGATGTTTGCCCTTCTTTCAAACCCTCAAGTAGCCGAAGAACTTCTGTTGGACCTCTGAATGCCAACAGGCGTTCGAAGAATTAAAAAGCTACTTTAGCTCACCCCCGCTGCTGGCGAAGCCCGAACCTGGGGAGAAACTATTTTTGTACCTGGCAGTCTCTCCCACGGCCCTCGCAGCTGTCCTTGTCAAAGAAGAAACGAAAGTCCAGCGACCGGTCTACTACATTAGCCGCACGTTGAGGGACGCCGAGACCAGGTACACTAAATTAGAAAAACTGACCTACGCCTTGTTGGTTGCAGCTCGGAGACTCCGACCTTACTTTCAAGGGCACACGGTGACGCTACTCACCGATCAACCGATCAAGGCGGTCTTACACCGAGTTGATACCTCCGAAAGGATGGCAAAATGGGCGATCGAGCTCACAAATTCGACATCAACTATAGACCTAGACCGGCAGTAAAGGCCCAAATATTGGCAAATTTCATTGTAGAGTGCACCATCCCAGAGGAGGCCGAACCTGAGCAAAGCAGAGTTGACAGCCTGAAGTCTCAACCGAACTCCCCCAACGAAGAAGCCAGTCCCTCCGATTGCTTTTGGACCCTCTATGTGGACGGATCTTCCAACATGGCAGGTGCGGGTGCAGGCCTGATCTTGGTCAGCCCGGAGGGAGTCATCGCGGAGTACGCTCTGCGTTTCGAGTTCCCCGCAATAAACAATGGAGCGGAATATGAGGCTCTGATTGCAGGATTAAGGATCGCCAAAGAGCTGGGAATAGGTCAACTCCGGGTGCACAGCGATTCCCAACTGGTGGTGGGACAAGTCAGCGGGAGTTATGAAGCGCGGGAAGACAGTATGGCCAGGTACCTTGACAAAGTGAAGGAGCTTACCCCCGCCTTTAGCAGTTTCGACATCAGGCAGATTCCAAGGTCGGAGAATACCAGAGCCGATCTTCTCTCCAAGCTGGCGACATCAGCTCCGGCCGAATTGCCCAAAGGCGTCCTCTTTGAAGTTCTAAAACATCCGAGTACAGAAGAACCGCGGCCCGTAATGGAGATCGACCACGAGCCCAGCTGGGTCGACCCGCTGATGACCTATCTTAGAGATGGAGTTCTTCCCCGGGATGCGAACGAGGCTCGAAAGCTCCGAAATCAAGCCTCCCGGTACATCCTTTATGAGGGCAAATTGTACAAAAGATCATACTCCTTGCCCCTCTTAAGGTGCCTCCGGCCCTCGGAAGCTGACTACGCTTTATGGGAAGTACACGAGGGAGCTTGCGGAAACCATTTGGGTGCCAGATCTTTATCCCACAAGCTACTCCGCCAAGGGTACTACTGGCCAACAATGCATCATGATTCGATTGAATATGTCAAAAAGTATGATCGATGCCAGAGATACGCCAACATCCAGAGACAGCCCGCTATCGAGCTCACACCCTTGAGTGCCCCATGGCCTTTTGCACAATGGGGGATGGATATTCTTGGCCCATTTCCCATGGCGTCTGGGCAAAGAAAGTTCCTCCTTGTAGCGATTGACTACTTCACCAAATGGGTTGAAGCCGAGCCACTAGCAAAAATCACAGAAGCAAAAGTGCAGGATTTCGTCTGAAAATCGATCGTTTGCAGGTTCGATTTGCCTAGAACCCTAATCACTGATAATGGACGGCAATTCGTGGGAGCCAGATTCGCTGAATTCTGTGAAGATCTAAACATCTCCCACAACTTCACATCGGTAGCCCATCCTCAAGCGAACGGCGAAGCTGAGGTAACTAACAGAACCCTTTTGCAGGGGATTAAGACAAGGCTTGAAAAAGCAAAAGAACTTGGGCGGACGAGCTTTATCATGTGCTATGGGCGTATCGAACCACCCAGAGGTTACTTACGGGGGAGACCCCCTTTGCTTTAGCCTTTGGTACGGAAGCCGTCATCCCGATCGAGCTTAAACTCCCGTCGGCACGAGTCGTGGCATTCGACGAACATCAAAATTCACAAAGTCTCAGAGCCAACCTCGACCTGCTGGAAGAAAGACGGAAGATCGCTCAGGTTCGGATGGCAGCCTACAGACAGAAAGTTGCTCGATATTACAACGCCCGAGTCAAGAACAAAGCATTTAAAGCAGGAGATCTAGTGCTCCGATGAGCTGCTGTCTCGCAACCTCAGGGCCAGGAGAAACTTGCCCCAAACTGGGAGGGACCTTATGAGGTCAAAGAAGTAGTCCGACCCGAAACTTATTATCTTAAGGAGCTCGGAGGAGCCGACCTCCCACGACCGTGGAGCTCAGAAAACTTACGGATGTACTACCAGTAACTTCATTTTAATCAAAAAATGCATGCCCATATGTCTTGGGATAATTCAAGCAAACTGTATCAAAAACAAAAGGGCAACCTCATAAAGTCGAAGGCCCGGTTCTTTTAGACCGGATGGGGGGAGAGGCCTTACAACACCCATATGTGCCTCCACAGCCCTGTTAGGGACAGGAGGAGAACCTCGTCCTAACTTGAGCAAAGTCGAAGGCCCGGTTCTTTGAGACCGGATGGGGGGAGAGGCCTTACAACACCCATATGTGCCCCCACAGCCCTGTTAGGGACAGGAGGAGAACCTCGCCCTAACTTGAGCAAAGTCGAAGGCCCGTTCTTTTAGATCGGATGGGGGAGAGGCCTTACAACGCCCATATGTGCCCCCACAGCCCTGTTAGGGACAGGAGGAGAACCTCGCCCTAACTTGAGCAAAGTCGAAGGCCCGATTCTTTTAGATCGGATGGGGGGAGAGGCCCTACAACGCCCATATGTGCCCCCACAGCCCTGTTAGGGACAGGAGGAGAACCTCGCCCTAACTTGAGCAAAGTCGAAGGCCCGGTTCTTTTAAACCGGATGGGGGGAGAGGCCTTACAACGCCCATATGCGCCCCCACAGCCATGTCAAGAACAGGAGGAGAACCTGTCCTGACATGAGCAAAGTCAAAAGCCCGTTCTTTTAGACCGGATGGGGGGAGAGGCCTTACAACGCCCATATGCGCCCCCACAGCCATGTCAAGAACAGGAGGAGAACCTCGTCCTGACATGAGCAAAGTCAAAAGCCCGATTCTTTTAGACCGGATGGGGGAGAGGCCTTACAACGCCCATATGTGCCCCCATAGCCATGTCAAGAACAGGAGGAGAACCTCGTCCTGACATGAGCAAAGTCAAAAGCCCGATTCTTTTAGACCGGATGGGGGGAGAGGCCTTACAACGCCCATATGGCCCCCACAGCCATGTCAAGAACAGGAGGAGAACCTCGTCCTGACATGAGCAAAGTCAAAAGCCCGGTTCTTTTAGATCGGATGGGGGAAGAGGCCTTATAGCGCCCTAACGCGCCCTCGCAGCCCAGCCAGGAACAGAAGGAGAACCTCACCCTGGCTCAAATAAAGGGGAAGGCCCGGACTCCTACGGGAGCCGGGTTCCATCCACGACGCCCAGGAAAACTTCACCCGGGCTCCTACGGGAGCCGGGTTCCATCCACGACGCCAAAGAAAACTTCGCCCGGGCTCCTACGGGAGTCGGGTTCCGTCCACGACGCCCAGGAAAACTTCACTCGGACTCCTACGGAAGTCGGGCTCCATCGCCGACATCAGCTACAGGACAACCCCGCCCGGACTCCTACGGGAGCCGGGCTCCGCTGACAACAGCAACTGCCGATAGGCCTTGTCCGGACTCCTACGGGATCCGGACTTCGCCTTTAACCTTGATTGCAGGAAGACTTCACCCTGACTCTTACGAGAGCCGGGCTTCGCCCACAACTCCAACTTCAAGAGGGATTCTCCGTTCGGGCTCCCACGGGAGCCGAACCTAGCCTCGACTTCAGCGGAGAAAAACTCCAAGCAAAAAAGAAAGGCAATGGATCGCAACAGCGATGATCGGAAAGCAAACAGCGCACGAGGGCAACGGGAGCTCGGATCCCCGAATTCAAGCCCCAGGAAGGACCCCGGGCCCAAATGGCCCCTAGCGAACCTGCAGCCGTTAATGGAATAACAACTGGGTATTTCAAACAGCGTAAAAGTCAAAAAGGAGCTCGGCAAATAACAACCCTACGCGAATAAAAGAGGTCATCGATGACCTTGGGACGACGTGAAAAGGAAAAGAAGAAAAGAAGGAAGAAAGAGGAAAGGAAAATGAAGAAGTTCAACAGACAACTATTCAATGCAAGATGCAGACAAGGTAACCAAATCTTCTTTTCATTTAACAAGATATACGTTACAGGACCCGGTGGGTCAAGAAAAAGATATACATCATCGCAAGCCTCGTGGGCACGGCTTGGAAGGGGTGTACCAAAGGCCGCTCCGAGCTACAAACTCCTCTTTTCGTCTCTGTCCTTCTCAACCGCGTTCTCCAGTGCGTGTAATGGACCTATCAGCTCTCACCCCACCTCGCTTCGCTCCATCTCTGAATTCCCGACCCTAGGGGGAAAAGGGTGGGATAGATTCCCGGGGGCGGTAAGGGCAACGGCGGCAGTGACGAAGACCTGTTTCAAGAAGAACCGGAGTCACCTTGGATGCAGCGGTGATGCCAGAGATACACTCCATCTCCGAATGTCCCACGACAGCCGCCACCCAAAATGCTCCGACAAGGTCAGCATGCGCTACTTCCACCATCCCCGCAACAAGTTCCACTGCCCCACGTCAATGCCGACCGCTTCTGGTCCCTCGGCCCCGACGGTATTAAGGATCCTACCATAGCTTGTGACGACAGCTCTGCCCTCTTGACCGGTATCACCCCGCCTTGCTGCTCCGAAATTCTCGGACAGAATAACTTCACCGGCTGCCCCCATTATTAAACCCCTGTTGTTGAAGGAATTCTTCCTTGAGCTCCCTTTAAAGCGACGGAGATTCTCACCGGCCGCCGTTCTCCTCCTCTCCTTCCTCCAAGCCCTAAACATCCCTTCAAGAATGGCTTCCGGGGTAGAGGACATGGCGTGGAAACCCTCGGAGAAGAATTGGAGAGCTGAAGAAGGCAAGGACTGGTGCGAGGGGAGTAGCTGAGTAGCTAAGCTCTCGGGCAAAAGAAAGGCACCATCCTATCAGCAGAATGAAGCCACGAAGGGGGATTAGGGGGTTTAAATAGCCGACGGATCCTAGCGCAGTTATGACGGTGGATGTTCCTGGGCCAACTGGTGCGTGCCACGTGTCGCGCATGTCCCCCTCATCGTTATCGGGGGTTGACCGTTCACAAATTCCCGTGGCACGATGCTTGGGATCGCGTTCCGATGGAGGTTCCGAAAAGACTCTTCAGGTCACCTTCATCGGAAAGCGGGCTTTGACGTGCACACATTAAATGCTAAAATATCTGGGGGCGGCAGTGCGCAGGATTCGAAGGGACGGTTTCGGCTGTGCCCATCTCTCTCTCTCTCTGTACTTCCTTCATTTGAAATTCAAACTCGAAAGTAGGGAGACTGGTGTTGAGTATAAAATACCCACAGCCGAAGTCCTCAGTGGAATCGACTACACGACAACTTCGCCCGGGCTCCTACGGGAGCCGGGCTCTGTCACCAAGAACTCCAACAACTGCAGCCGCAAGCAGACTCCGCCCGGACTCCTACGGGAGCTGGGCTCCGCCGCCGACATAGACTACAGGACAGCTCCGTCCGGACTCCTACGGGAGCCGGGCTCCATCCTCAGCGTCAACTGCTGGTAAGCCCCGTCCGGACTCCTACGGGAGCCGGACCTCCCCTCTGACTTTAATTGCAGGGAGACTTCGCCCGGACTCTTATGGGAGTCGGGCTTCATCCTCGACGCCAACAACTGCAGCCGCAAGCAGACTCCGCCCGGATTCCTACGGGAGCCGGGCTCCGTCGCCGACATCGACTACAGGACAGCTCCGTCCGGACTCCTACGGGAGCTGGGCTCCGTCCTCAGCGTCAACTGCTGGTAAGCCCCGTCCGGACTCCTACGGGAGCCAGACTTCGCCTTTAACCTTGACTGCAGGAAAACTTCGCCCGGACTCCGACGGGAGCCGAGCTTCATTCTCAACAACTCCGACTGCAAGACAGACTGCGTCCGGACTCCTACGGGAGCCGGACTCCGCCAATAATTTCGGCAGCAAGTAGACTCCGCCCGGACTCCCACGGGAGCCGGGCTCCATCCTCAACGACAACTGCTGGTAAGCCTTGTCCGGACTCCGACGAGAGCCGGACTTCGCCTTTAACCTTGATTGCAGGAAGACTTCGCCCGGACTCCTACGGGAGCCGGGTTTCGCCCGCAACTTCAGCTCCGAGAGGGTTCCGCCTGGACTCCCACGGAAGTCGGGCTCCACCCACGACCCCAACTGCAAGGAGGACTCCGCCCGGACCTCTACAGAGGTCGGACTCCGACCGCTGCCGAGCTTCAACCGACAGATCCGCACCCCCTGGTAGGTCACAATAACAACCATGATCCTGTTCCACTTCCTGTAGCAGATTCCGTGCGGCTCCATCACTCCCTGCGGTGGACCCATTACTCTCTGACAGACTGTGTCAACGGCCACGATTCTGCTCCGCTCCCTGCGGCAGGTGCTGCGCGACTCTACTACCCCTGACAACTAGCGGCAACGGACGCCGCTCCACCACCTGCAACAGGCTCTACGTGGCAGGCCATAGCAATAGCCACGGGTCTACTCCACTATCCTTCGCAATAAATTCTCCTGACCATGGGCGGCCCACTACCAGACGGTTATAAATGTCGCCATCAATCCGTTGCCTCCTCCGTCTATAAAAGAGAGACCCAGATACGTTATTCTGTAAGCTCATTTTTTATCTCAAAACTCTGCTAAATTCTCCGTTCGAGCACTCCATTCTTGTTGAGGCAGAGAACTGACTTAAGCGTCGGAGGGTCTTGCCGGAGCAACCCCACCTCCGGTTTAGACTTCCTTTGCAGTTCCCGGCAGCGACCGCGGCTTCTCCGACTCCAGCTTCTCCGGCGCAAGCAGATTTTTGCACCAACATATCCTATTAGACATCACCAACAAAATATGCCCAAGAGCTAAAGTACATATCAAGGATCAGATTTTATGGCAAGAATTTATTTACAAAGATATACTAGAGATTTGCTACTCATGTGGTTTCAAGGGTAAATCCACAGAAGAGTGTGATTGCAAAGAAAAAGGGGTGTCAATGGCTTGGCCACTATATAGACCTTGGATCAGAGTAGCGGGAGTGCCAATTGCTCATCAATTGGGTAATATCAACCGTAAGTTAGTAAATCAAAATCAATAAGGAGTTCAAGATACCACCACTTGGTGCAACTTTGAAAGACTTCAAAGCAGTCACAATCTAAATCCATAAATTTTGTGGAGATTTCTACTCTATAGGTGGTTGGATCTTGATTTGTGCCACCAATAAAAGAATTGGAGGAGGGCACTACTATCCAATGGAATTAAGCTCTTCTTCCTCAACAATGATGAAAATCACATTTATTAGTCCCATGAAAGAGAAGCACAAGAGGTCTCCCACTAAGCTTCAAGGGGTTGATTGCTCATTAAGTTCGGAGTCTCCACCATGGTCCAGAGTCTTGATGCTGTATGAGTTTGGGGGAAGATAAAGATCCAAACAAAACCAATGCCCAATCTACTACATCTCAAGGGCAACCATGGAAATTTTCTGCTATAAGGGAAGTCTAAAGATTAGTGGGTGGGACATTGGTACAGCCTCAGCTGAAGGGGAAGGAGATCAATCAACAACAAGTTATTCTCAAAGACCAAACTTCTGTAGAGACACCACCTTCAGAAGTTGGTATTATCTCTGATTCTTATGTTAACTTTGTTATTAAATTGAAGTATGTTTTTGAATCACATACTCTACTAAAGGAGGAATGCAATCAAGCTATATTATGCAAAAGAAAAGCTGGCACTTTGGCTAGGTATAGCAAAAATTATAATGATAGGTTATTTAGGGAGGTGGGGGGGGGGGCGGCAAGGCCCCTTTTGTTAATTATACAAAGGATATGATATGGCAGCATAGTCCAGATATAGTTTGCTTTCTAGAAATAAGGCTTTCATAACTTACTTTTGTTGGAGTGAAACAATTGATGGGGCTAAGGTGGGGTTTGTATATTATTCCTACTGAGGACCTTTTTGGAGGGATGACCATATCTTGGAGGCTAGAGTTAGGCAAGGTAAAATTTATTTATTTTGATAGACAAGTGGCTTTTGGCATTGTCACCTCAACATCTAGTCCTACTTGACCATTGGGGATGATTTATGCTAGCACATTTGGGCTCCAACGAAGATTGTTGTGGGATTAGATGACTCTAGCCCTATCTCTAAAACTATCTTTACTTATAATGGATGATTTTAATTGTATGTTAAATGTGGAAGATAAAAAAGGTGAAAAATTGTTTCATGTGGACTAACACATTTGGAAATTTAGGATCTTTTTTTGAAAGATAGTATTCATGGATCTTAAGTAGCAAAGTCCTAATTGCATACGGTGTGATAACCATTTCGGAACAACAATAGTGTGGGAAAGGTTAGATCGAGCCTTTGCTCAATAGCTGGTGGGATTTCTTCTAAGAATTAAAGCTTAAACACTTGACTAGATTTGCTTCTAACCATTGCCTCTATTGTTATCCATATCTAATATAAAATATGAAGTCTCAAGGATCTATTCTGTTTCACTTTGAGAAAATATGGCTTCATTATGAGGGTATTCATCAAGAGGTGCAATAAGCTTGGATGTATGAAGGGGATTACTCTCTTAGAGTCAAACTTTGTATTCTTCTTACCAAGATGAGAAGTACTGATGAGGTGGAAGCGTGAGGTTGAAAATATTTTTAATAGAGGTTAATCTTTGAGCAATAAAATTTTTGAACTCAAGCAGAGGAAGGTCAATAAGGAAAATTGTCGATGTAGAAATATATACAGTTAATTTACTCAGACAGTACCAACATAATCTATATTTGCAGGAGATTTTTTTTTTGGAGAAAAAGGTCTAGAGTTACTCGGATGAAAGATGGAGATGCCAACACAAGTTTTTTCCATAGGTCAATTATTCTAAGAAGGAGAAATAGCATTGCTCAACTTGGAGACTAGAATGGGATCGTGGTGGAGAATGCAAAAGGTGTTAAGCACATTCTTATTTTTTAGTTCCAACAAAGATGCATAGAGGAAACATATAGTAAGGAGATAAACTTTCCTTTACCTTCTACTACTGTCACTTAGGATCAAAATAAGTTTCTCATTAAGATAGTGACAACTGATGAGATTAAGGAGGCAATTAGAAGCATAAATCCAAATAAAGCATTAGGACTTGATGGGTTTCGGGTCTAATCTTTTTAGGAGTTCTAGTACATTATTAAAAAGGAGGTTGTATGTGCCATCAAGCACTTTTTTGGATTTGTGATAATGCCAAACTCTTGGAAGTGGACTTATATTGCTTTGATTCTGAGAACACAAAATCCAAAAGTTGCTGATGATTATGGGCTGATTATTCTTTGTAATACTATTTATAAGACAGTAGTAAAAATCCTTGTTAGTAGATTGAAGCTAGTTTTATCTTCCTTAATCTCTATTAAGCAATGCATCTTTGTTCCAAGATATGGTATTGTAGACAATGTCCTACTTAGCTAAGAAATTACGCATTGTCTAATGCAGGCCCCCTCTTCTAAATCTACTTTGGCACTCAAAATTCATATAGAAAAAGCTTTAGCCTTTTCTTATTAAAATGTTATCTCATGTTAGGTTTCATCCTATTTTTATCAAAGGAGTGCAAGCTTGTGCTACTATCACCCTAGTAGTATCTCATATATTCTTCACAGATGATTGCTTACTGGTGACATCAACAATAGTCAAAGATACTTTGTCTTCAAACAATCATTAACTTGCATTGTTCCTTATCGGGTCATGCAATTAATACTTCTAAATCATATGTCACATTCAACCAATTTACTCCAAGAGGTAGAAAAGAGAAAAATTTGTTCCATGCTAAGAGGTGCAAAGAAGAAGGAAATTTGGAAATATTCAATGTCCCAATTTCAGGTATGCCACTGGTCTCTTCTAATTTTACTCTTCTTAGTCAAAATTGTGTATTAGAAATGAAAATTTCTTTCTCTTGTTGGTCGCACAACTCTACTTCAATCTGTACGTGCTTCTATTCTCTTGTATTGTCTATCTTGTGTTAATATTTCAATATCGATTTTTGTTAAAATGGAGAAGGAATACAGGGTCTTTTATGAGGGCACTCTTTGGAGCATCGAGGTTTGCACCTTATCTCTTGGGATCATGTTTGCTTATTAAGGGACAATGGAGGCCTTCGTGTGCTCTTATTTTATTTTTACTTAGGGTGGCTTTTGAAAGCTAACTGTGAATTGTGCATGGGTTGGCATTTGAAGTTAGATTATTTATTTTTATTTGTGTTACATGAATGTAACCCCTCAACAACAAGACAACGATAAGAGGAAGATTGTGGTTTCTTGTTTTTGTTGTTGTGTTCTTATTGTTGCCTTCTCATTTTCTCCCGAGCAAATAGGTATTTTTATTAAAGATTGTGTTATGCAAGTGGGTAAGGATTTCGTGACCAATAAAGGTTCAAGGATCATGCCATCATCTCTTAAAGCAAAAGCAAAACTAACATAAGTGTTTCCTTATTGTTATTAAAGATTGTGGCTTCTTGTTGTAATTGTCGTCCTTCTCTCCTCTCAAGCAAAAGCTAAAGTTATAGGTGTTTAATTATTAAAAATTATGGTACATAGGTGATAAAAGTTTTATGACTAATGAGGACTGAACCTAATCAGATTAAAAAAAATTCAACCGACTACCAATCATTTATCATGTATAAACCATTTGAAATCAAAAAGAACGATTTATAGCGCATTTGAATGGATTACATCGATTTAGACTTTAATGTTGACGTAATATTGATTTTAAATCTAATATTGATCCACTTAAATTTATTTTTTTTTATCAATTTAATATAAAAAAAAATTTAAATCTTATAAAATATAAATTTAAATTTATTTTTAAATCTGTATAAAATAAAAAAAAATTATTCATATAAAAATAACTATACTTAAAAACTATCACTTTAAAATCACTTCAAATTGATATACTTTCATCAACAATTCCATATTAATATTTTCATAAATTTAAATGAATGACAAAATATTTTTTTAAAATAAAATATTGAAATCTATACAATGCCATTCCATAATAAAAGCTGAGTTTACAAAATACTACATCAATTAAATTCGATTATATATAAATTAAAAATATAAAAATCGAATCTGATCGTAAATAATTAATTTTTTACAAATTTCAATCTAGCTTCATCTAATTTCCAGCCGAAGTCGATATTTATTACGTTGGATTGGATAGATTTCTTCAAATTTTGATTATTTGCTCAGCCCTACACTAAACACCGGTTAATTTGCATTATGGTGTCTTTAACCAGGCAATCCAAACAGCCCCTGGATGTACCTTTACGCCCAATAGACTAGATATCTGTTCACGTATGATACAGGCTCCAAACCACCATCCAAAGGAGACCATGTTCGAGCTGACCAGACTACAGGCAGCTAGTGCCTGATCAGAAAATAAGCCAGCCATAAAGAAACCAAGTGGATCTAAAACAATGTTCTGTAGAAGTATTACAGGACTACCAGAAATATAAGTGATTGCAGCTACAAAATTGTTCTTCACAGCACCATAAACTAAGATATGATGATGCAGGCTTTATAGGGGCATGTATCCAATGATTAGAATCAATAATGCAGCAAACTAAGCTGTCTATCAGAATGCTGCAGTAATCCAGCACATTGGCTGTTCTGATGTTGCATCTCTCACCAAGATAAAGACTAACTAAAACCACAAGTTGACAAATCTTGCCTCATGCAAACAAAAGCAATATTGTCAAATTAGCCGCCACATGCCTCCACAAAATTGACTTCTATTCTATTACTCTCAACTCTTGGTGAGAGTTAGCCTAAATGCTTGTCACCTGCTAGAAGCGACCACATGAGTTTCGATCAACTGCTACTCATCAGTTTCTATCACATTTTAGAAGGAACATCAACTGACTTTATCCATGCTAAACATGAGTATCTGTCAGCCTAAACGCTTGTCACGTGTTACACGTGATGATATGACCAGCTCGGCGTTGCTTGGTGTTTTCGGTAGCGAACATTGCTCTAATAGCATTCTTTTGAGAATCACAATATTGCTTATATTCACAGCAGCAAGGTCCTTTCCTCACCTGTAATGATCAAAATAGTCAAACTGTCACATCACTGTTTACAGTTAAATTTAAAGGTAAATTTAAAAGAAATCCGAAGGCTTTAACTGTCAATTGCTTGCACTGTACAGAACTTTACAGAGCTTTAGTGTTTACTAAGCTGAAGGATGTAGTTCAAAACAATAATGCAACCATGAAGTTACCCATCTGTAGGGGTATATCCAATTCCAACATGCTTTCTGATGGCAACGACTCAATAACATCCACAAACAGCATGCTCTCAGACTGTAAGATTTACTGGATAATCAAGTGCTACCAGGAATATAACAATACACCGGAATCTTTGTAGTCAATAGGTGTTATTAAAGGTACCAATTTTAAGTTTTGCCAGTGTGTATAACCTTCCACCATGAAAACACTTCCAAGGGAGATTACTCCCAGACTTGGTCATCGAGTGCATCCACAATTTCTCCCTCCAACACACATACACACACAAAAAATTGAAAAAAAAAAAAAATAAAACTAACTAATTGTATGTCACATCATTGGAAGGCAACAAGAGAATAAAAGTCAACCTTTTTCTTTAAAAACATTATATGATCAGCTATGGTTCATCCTCTTAGGGGCCAAGATGTATGGAAGAACAGAAATCCAGCCATCATGTGCTCCTATTTAGGAAAGTCAAAGGATGAACATGAGTTTGATGATAGTGGAGTATGAACAGTTTCTATTTTGCTGCTTCCAACATGAGATAGTTGGAAGGTCACGGTGAATATTCTTAGAGTTGAAGTAGAAAAGTCAGGATATATTTTGGGTGGTGTAGCTTTGAATGAGTGGAGTAGGCTATATGGAGATAAGGGAATGGAGTTTCTAATCAAGTGTAGGTTGAATGGGAGTCCAGCTCTAGCTTTGAGTCTTGGGCATGAAAGCCTCTATATGGTTAGTTCTAATTATAACCAGGTAGAATTGAAGTTATTAATAAAACAATATACTTTGTGTTGCATGTTTTCTCTCTTCCATCTCCCTACAATCTGTACTGATTCCATCATGTTGTCCGCGTTTTTTGAACCTGAGAGATTCTACATGGAAGATCTGTTGCTGGTCTTGGAAAGGTCAGGCACTTGACAGGACATGCCTTAAATTTGCGATGGAACACAATTTCATAATTTTGGAATCACATTTCAAGCAACTACAACAAGAACATACAAACATCACGAGTAATAAACATACAAGGAACAAATGTATGTCCAACTAAACAAGAAGATATAAGAGGCTTTGATCTCTTCCTCTTAAAATGACCAATAAACAGCTTGACAGACTAAATGTTGTCAGTTAGGAGATGTCAACAACACCAGCATGATAATCATCAACAATTAACAATTGTATTAGCAACTGAGGGTCCTGGCAGATGCAACCTATCTAGATGATGAACAGGTGGTTACACCTGTTTACTGGATTAGATCTTTTATTCCCTTTTTTGTACCAGTCCGTAGTAGCAGGAATCACCACTTAGGGTACTAAACCGCTTCGAAATCTCCCTGGAAACCCATCCCTGTAACCACTTCTTTATCAAAATAATCGTCAAGAGTCCAACTTCTCAGCACCCACTTCTGGTAACCCAGTACCGGTCTAGACTCTAGAGTCACTTGATTTCAGAGAAACATCTTTATCTCCTCTATAAGCAGGCATTTATGTACTCTGTCTGTGGGACTTAAGTAATAAATATTGTCCTAGATACTGCATCCAATCAAGCACGAAACTCTAAATCTGTAGCCAGAGATTTGAAAATAAAATTCTCTTTCATCATATGCTCATATGTCCATGTTCTCATTACAAAAAAGCTCAATAGTATTGTAGCAGTCTAACTCTTGCCAAATACTGTGGATGATATACATATATTCCTAAAAAGGTAGCTTTCCTTGCAAGCATACAACTTCATATCCTGATGTACCTGAGAAACCATTTTCTTCTTTCTACTAGAAGTTTGGACAGCCATACCCATGCTTCCCGATCAATGTACAAAAAGAAGGTAGCTCGATCTAACTTAAGGGCTCATCTAATAGGGGAAAAAATCCAGAAATCATTCTAAAATGCTCTGATCAAGGTGGTGGCGGCGGCAGCTTCTTCTTCTTTCTTTTTTTTTTTTGGTTGGGGAGGGTTTTTCTTGTTGTCGGGGGGCGGGGGGGGGGGTTGTGCGGGAGAGGGGAGGAATGTTACTCCAAGATCCTCAATGTTTCTCTCTATCATTCCCTTGTTCCCTTGTTATCTTTAAGCATCGATGAATATCTTAGCAGCATAAAACAGCCAGAACTAATTATCATCGAAGAGATTCACAGCCATGAGTTATCACATGCCATACTAGAGACTGAAGATTTAACAATTAATCTGGAGATAGACATATTAGACCTTAGAGACATGAAAGGCTGCACACAGTACAGGACATGACAAGACCAGCAAAAATTCAATAAGCACCTTACTATAGTGAGATGCATGTGTGCACACTCATCTGAATACATTCTGTCCAATCTGAAATGAAAAATTCTCATCAATATAATACTTTAATCTTCTTTAGTTACCTATCCTCTTTAGTGACCCAAGAATCCATCAACTTCTCCAGAATGAGTACAAAAACCAAGTTACATCATAATTCTTCATTGTGTCCTCTACAGCTGCTTCTCAAAGCTCCTTTTTTGCATCCATTTCTAGCTGTCCGCTTTGGTACTATCAGACATCCACCTGCATGCTTCATCATTTATATTCAGATCTTCTGTCATATTCCCCTCTTCACAGCCCTAAATTCTCACCCTACACCATATCCTCAATTTATTCCAAGATCCTCAATGTTTCTCTCTATCATTCCCTTGTTCCCTTGTTATCTATAAGCATCGATGAATATCTTAGCAGCCTAAAACAGCCAGAACTAATTATCATTGGAGAGCTTCACAGCCATGAGTTATCACATGCCATGCTAGAGATTGAAGATTTAACAACTAATCTGGAGATAGACATATTAGACCTTAGAGACACGAAAAGCTGCACACAGTACAGGACATGACAAGACCAGCAAAAATTCAATAAGCACCTTACTACAGTAAGACGCATGTGTGCACATTCATCTGAATACCTTCTGCCTCACTGGTTAATTGCATAGATGGAGCATAAACTAGTCAAAAGGAAAGGATGATAAACAAATTCCATGCTGTAAGCACATTTACATCCAAAAGAATCAAAAAAGAGGATAAGCAGTTTACCAGCCTGAAAGAGATGCACAAAAGTCGCAGCCTACTAAGATTAGGCTGTTATAGCCTACTTGTAGATTAGGCCGTTCCAATGATTTACTGCAGAACAGGTTGAGACTGCCTCTTCATGAGCTCTAATACCAAGTCATGTCACACAAATAAATGAGATAAAATTATTTCAACTTTCAAGGTGCTGTCAATCAAGAACTTGGAGAAAACAAAAAAGAGATTGGGTGGGGTGGGGTTCTGTGCTGGTGGTTTGAGTTTGTACAGCGCACAAATGAAGATGCAAAAGGTGTTACAATTGCCTACAATGTAATGCTAATTAATTGATTTACTCAATTTTCATAGAAATAATCAAACATGAAGAAAAAGGTTCAGTCCCTTTTATTAAGGATTGGTTTCACAGACTAAGAACCTATGATGTCATTAATCCCTGTCCAATCTGAAATGAAAAATTCTCATTAATATAATACTTACATCTTTTTTAGTTACCTATCCTCTTTAGTGACCCAAGAATCCAGCAACTTCTCCAGAATGTGTAGAAAAATCAAGTTACATCATAATTCTTCACTGTGTCCTCTACAGTTGCTTCTCAAAGCTCCTTTTTGGCATCCATTTCTAGCTGTCCCTTTTGGTACTATCAGACATCCACCTGCATGCTTCATCATTTATATTCAGATCTTCTGTCATATTCCCCTCTTCACAGCCCTAAATTCTCACCCTACACCATATCCTCAATTTATTCCAAGATCCTCAATGTTTCTCTTTATCATTCCCTTGTTATCTATAAGCATCGATGAATATCTTAGCATCCTAAAACAGCCAGAACTAATTATCATCGGAGAGCTTCACAGCCATGAGTTATCACATGCCATACTAGAGACTGAAGATTTAACAACTAATCTGGAGATAGACATATTAGACCTTAGAGACACGAAAAGCTGCACACAGTACAGGACATGACAAGACCAGCAAAACTTCAATAAGCACCTTACTACAGTAAGATGCATGTGTGCACATTCATCTGAATACATTCTGCCTCACTGGTTAATTGCATAGATGGAGCATAAACTAGTCGAAAGGAAAGGATGATAAACAAATTCCATGCTGTAAGCACCTTTACATCCAAAAGAATCAAAAAAGAGGATAAGCAGTTTACCAGCCTGAAAGAGATGCACAAAAGTCGCAGCCTACTAAGATTAGGCTGTTATAGCCTACTTGTAGATTAGCCTACCAAGATTAGGCTGTTATAGCCTACTTGTAGATTAGACCGTTACAATGATTTACTGCAGAACAGGTTGAGACTGCCTCTTCATGAGCTCTAATACCAAGTCATGTCACACAAATAAATGAGATAAAATTATTTCAACTTTCAAGGTGCTGTCAATCAAGAACATAGAGAAAACAAAAAAGAGATTGGGCAGGGTGGGGTTCTGTGCTGGTGGTTTGAGTTTGTACAGCGCACAAATGAAGATGCAAAAGGTGTTACAATTGCCTACAATGTAATGCTAATTAATTGATTTACTCAATTTTCATAAAAATAATCAAACATGAAGAAAAAGGTTCAGTCCCTTTTATCAAGGATTGGTTTCACAGACTAAGAACCCATGATGTCATTAATCCCTGTCCAATCTGAAATGAAAAATTCTCATAATATAATAGTTACATCTTCTTTAGTTACCTATCCTCTTTAGTGACCCAAGAATCCAGCAACTTCTCCAGAATGTGTAGAAAAATCAAGTTACATCATAATTCTTCACTGTGTCCTCTACAGCTGCTTCTCAAAGCTCCTTTTTGGCATCCATTTCTAGCTATCCTTTTTGGTACTATCAGACATCCACCTGCATGCTTCATCATTTATATTCAGATCTTCTGTCATATTCCCCTCTTCACAGCCCTAAATTCTCACCCTACACCAATGCTAACATGTTTGACTTTCCATAGGGTCTGAATTGCATTTAGTCATTCTACAACACTCCAAAGGTTCTGCTCAATTGGATTTAATTTCATTTCAAGCATCTCCACTCCTTTGCAACCTTATAAACATCTTTCCCCCCAAATCTAAGCTTGGAAGTGATGTGAAAAATCAAATCTTGCAGAATACACACACACACACACACCAAAAAAAAAAATGTTGCCTCTAAGAATCTGTGACCATTTTGACCATAATTTCAAAATCCTCTAATGTATTTATCCTATGTCATCTCCTAAAGCAAAGTCATTTGGTATTCTATGCTTCCACTGATGATAATTTTTTATGCATACATCTTTTACTTTTAACTCTAAGTGCTTCTTTAACTATACAATAAAAAAAATAAACTAGGGAAATAAATGATACTGAAGAAATATGCCTCCGCCAAAGTGAAAATAGAAATCCATATATGAATGTCTAACATGCAAAAGATCATGGCCCTCCCCTCCCTCTCGTGCTTGCTCTACCTGGAATCTGAATCAAGGTTCGCCATCTCGGTACCGGATCCTATACCAATACTATCCTATTATAGTATTAGTATAGTACGAGATAACATACTGAGTGTCAGTACGGTACAAGACAACATACCGGTATGATATGGTATGCTCCTACCAGGTGGTATGGGATAGTACGACAGACCATTGTCTCAATCCCATCAGCAGTTTCCACAAACATAAGCATAAGCAATACATATACAGTTAGAAGTTTCATTTTTCATATTAAAGACAGCTCCCCAAGTAAAAACATTGCTTTCCGAGTTGTAAATCCCAGTAGGGGCAGTACGGCAAACCATGGTCCGAATCTCATCAGCACTTTCCATAGACATAAGCATAAGCGATACATATATAGTTAGAAGCTTCATTTTTCATATTAAAGACAGCTCCCCAAGTAAAAACATTGCTTTTCGAGATGTAAACCTAATATCCGATCATGCATGTTATATTTAATTTATTTTACTGAGATCTTGATCTTAATACATTAGCATACACCAATAACCATAGAAATTGGAAAATAATTGGAGAAACCTGAATTACATTTATAAGTAGGTATTTCATTTGCAATAATCATGTCAAAAAGTATCAGGTGATCGCATACAAAATTATCTACTAGAGCAATTTTTTCTGTAAAACATTGTGTTTAAGGTAAACTTCCAGATGCACCAAAATAAGATATAGTATTTCTACCCTCAAAGCAGGTGAACATGGAATATATAATAAAAAGCTGCTAAAAACCATTAAATATATTTACAAACCTTGCGAAAAGTAAAAGAAACCCTCCTTGAGCTTCTTCTGACAACATGTCCCCCAACCGTATCAACCTGTGATTCAAAGATGCTATCTGAATAAATAATTTATAATCTATATATGTTTTTCAATTATTGCTTATTTTAAAAAAAACAACCAAAAATTTAAGGAGCTCTGATACTTTGTTCGCATGACAATTATCAAACATGCCCCAAAAACAGATGAAATAATTTGCATTGTTTGAGAGAAAGCAAGGATCCATTAATGAAATCCCTCTGCTTTCTTTTATTTATTCCCTTTATTGATGTTTCTTACTATAAAAGTGTATTTAGTATGTCAACTACGTTGATAGCATACCTTATGATGGGGAATATAATGATGCCAAGCATATCGCCCTTCTCCAGAAATCAAAAGCATGGATCTAGGAGGAAGGAAAATAGCTTTCCTTGTAAAATTTGATAATTGTTGAGGGTTATTCCCAATAGCGGTAAACGTGCCTTGAGGATATCTCCTGAATTCCATAATGCATGGACCCGCTAATGAAAGACTGAAAATCAATTCATCAAATGCTGAATGAGTGTCTATATGTGGAGATAAGCCCACACCAGAAGGATATTCATTAACCTGTAACAAATCCAGAAGGTTAGTCGGACTTATAAACAGCTTTATTTGGTACATATCTTGGATGTTCGTACATATCACCCACAAGGGTAGAGCTAGGATTTTTATGATTGGTGGGCAGAAGATGCAGGAGGGGGGTGGAGGTGGGGGATGGGCACCAATGTGATTGACAGTTCCTGAACCTTAAAATGAATCATGTAACATACTATATAAAATAACACCAAAAAACTTAATAATGCAATTAAAGTTATGTCAAAAATGTCTTCAACCAGATGTTCAGCACATAAGAAGGGACATTTGAATAATCTCAAATACATGTAGCATTTGATGAGGTGTGCTGCTGCTTTTCTTCTTTCTTTGCAAAGTTTATGTTTAAGTATGCACAAAAGGCTACACGCTCACAGGCTGGCATTGCTTGGTTGCTACAGTTCCTGTGAATGGCCAGCCAAGTACTGCACATCAACGAGCAAGCCTTATGTACATACCTTGACATTGTAGCACTCCTTTATATATGATGTTGAATCATGGGTAGGCAAAAGGCCTTTTCTTGTGATGTCACATACTTCTGACGTGTTCAGCTAGCAGTTCTCTCATGCACAGTGAATAACAGAGGAAAGTATAAAGAAGGGTGAGATCAGCTGGCCATACAGAAGAGAAAGCACTGTTGCTGAGAGAGGAATTAATAGGCAAAAGAATATTTTATTCGGAAACTATTCTCTATTTCATTTCTCATTGTATTACATGATTATTAGTATTATTATATGCAAAAAAGAAAACCATAAAGAACAACAAGCTTGAACCTTTAAGTTCGCAGGTCAACCATATTTCAAGCATAAGGCAATGATACAAGTCTAAAGTCTATGCACTAACAAACTATAGTCTCTAACATTGGTACTCCTCAATGACAATTTGGTCAATAGACACTAATGTGCTGCAACGAGAAGGGAAGAAAGCTGATATTGGGGCAGGAGGAGCGCAAACATTAAGAAATTCCTATCAAAAGCTAGAGAAATACATGCACCATTGGTGTGCTGCACCTAATGATTGGAAACAGTCAAGGTGCTGATTAGCCTATTAAGCCAACTTGCAAGGTCCAGTTTTTAGCAAGCCTCAGGATTTCTGACCAAATGGTTGAACTAGGCTGAGATTTTGAGATTAGGGCTGGGTTTGGGCTGCATAAAAATTACCCTGATCAGCTAGAGACTAACCTAACATATCAAAATAATATAATATTAGCATTATATGACATACAACATCTATATTTTCCCCTTGAATCCATAATACTCTTCTATTGCTTCCACTCTGCTTCCCCTCACACTGCCCACTTTCCATCTTCTCTCTTCCCCATTCCCTTCCTCTATTTCCCCTCTTAGCCAGTACATGCTACTCTACCCCTAGCACTCCCAAAGGTATTCGGCCCTTCTCACTCACCCATCTACTACTTCCCTATAGCCAACCACATGGTACATGTTAGTTTCTTTTGATTTTTAATGAGTGATGACTACTCTCCCCCTCTTCTCCCTCCAACATGGTGCATTACTTGTTAGTTTCTCCTGATTTTTAATATGTTACTCTTCAAGTGGTCAGAACTTGGATGGCGACTCCTTAAAAATCAAAAGAAGCTCACAAATGGTGCACCAGGCAGGTGGCAATGCCCTCTCATTGATCACAGGTCTACAACATTGTGGTGCCCTAACCACCATCATCCAACTTCAAGCCCATCCTCACCATCCCTACTAATGACTCACCACCAACTCCTAGAACCAGCTCCTCCCAGTCCCCATGGCAGCTGCAGGTTGACCCAAAAACCTACATTGTGTTGGTTCGTGGAGGGCCAAGCCTATACGCAGACTAGGTTTTAAGAGCTGGGTTGGGTTCCAAATGAGAAATAAAATGCTAGGGTCAAGCCAACAATTTGGCTATTTCTTATGGGCTACAACACGACGTAGCATGATAAATGCCTAGGTCAAGCACCAATGAGACCACAAAAATATAAGAAAAATTTTCTGGTAAAAGATGTAGGTTTCAGGCTTTCAGCCAAACAAGTTTGTTACATACCGTCAGTTGATCCACTTGTTTGCTTCTATCATCATCAAGGCCAGGAAATGACATGATCTTCTTGAGTATGTGAGAAACAAAGGATGGAAGTTCACCTAGAAACTGCTTCGAATCAACATTTCTCGTCTGTGCAAATAATGGGAAGATTCCAATCAGCACATCCAGGAGCACTGTGCTAATGAAGACAAAACTTGCAATGGCTTGGACTACTGAGATAATAAGCATAAGAAACCAGGAATATAAGAATTGTCATTGCATTCATGATAATTAGAAGTTAAACATTGTCCTCTCCCCATAAAGACATCATGCATATAGTGGTAATAGCAGTTTTCCAGTTTTCCCCAATGCGATAACTAAGCAACCATTATCATAGTTATCACAATGAAAGGTGAATGTAGGAAGCAAGAAGGGAAACAAAACCAGGAAAAAACACTTCTAGATAAGTTGGATATGCAGAATTCTATCAAAAGTAATGGAAACATGGAATATACCTTAAAATTTACATTTGCAAAATGCCAAACATGTTTCAATACTGGTATGGCCAAGTCTTCATATAATTTTTGAAACATTTCAAATCTTTGAGGGCAACCAAATTGAAATGGTTTCTTATTGATGCTTCCCAATAAACATCTCCTGGTTTTGGAGTTCGAATTATCTATGCATTAACTAAAATTATATATACAGATGCAAGTGGAAAAATAACCTATGATTTGACATTTTAAGGACTTCAGCACATACACAACTTTAGATGACTTCTGTGTTTAACAAAACATATCTTAGTGAAAGATCATGAAATACATTAATCATATTATAGTTTATGCAATCAACTTGCTGTGCCAAAAAATGATATAGCACTGAGAATGCAGGCATAACTGAAAACATAACCGTACTCCTATTAGAACACATAACATCATGATCTCCTCATGCAATGTAAGACAAATTCCGAATGCAAAAAAATGAAAATTTTCATCTTTAAAGCAAGGATGGAAACCCATTAATCAGTAGACCATGCAACTTTGTTAATGCCAGAACTGTAAGCAGAGAAATGATGAATATAAAAAAGATTATAAACAGAACCATATTGTTTTGTTGCCTGATATCTAGGAGCTATGGGAGTCATGGTGCTTAAAAAGATATGATAGAAGTTCCAACAGAGATGTAGAAAACCTCAGAATGCCAACTTATGTTTTTGAGCAAGTTTGCCCGTGCAAATTAGAAGTAATGTGACAGAACCACAAACACCATGATCAGTCACATAATTCTCTCCAAATCAACCCAGTCTGAAACAATCTGTACTTGAGTAGAATATAGGAAGTTAATAGTGAGAATCATAAAACCATATTAATCATGTCAACCTCTTGCCAAATCAATTTTCAGCCCCATAGAGGGAAATGCTTAGATTTGCAATTAAGGGTCTTATGATAAATGACATATGGAACCTAAATTATCATTATTAAGTAGAAATAATTCCCCTTGGTGGTTGACTTTTCATCAGTATAAACAAAAGGGAAACATATTTCACAATGCACCCCCTAAGAGATCAAAGGAGCTAGATAATGATGTTTAAATAACTCCATTGCAAATTTACAAGAATGACTGATCCACGGGTAAATGAACATGAGTGAAGCATCAAATTCAAGGAATTCCATAATCAAGTGGAAGAACATAACATGTCAAGATGAAAAGATTCTTATACTTACTAGAAGCAACTTACTTCATATAAAAACTCATAACCATAATGCTGAACTTTGCGTTTTGACAGTCTTTTCCATGGCCTAGCATCCACTTCTGCAAGAAGTTCCTGAGAATATAAAACACAAAATAAACTTGCAAATGCAGAAATTTTAGAAAGTTCGCAGCATATACAGTCACGGCCTCCTGCATGTTTAAATGAAAATGAAGAACAAGTCCCTAACCTTCTCCTCCTTCAGAGTGATGAATTCATGCACCAGATAAATTCCTGGAATTGCCAGCTCTGATGCCGATAAACATACGGGAAGTGAATCACCACCCAGAATCTAGAAAAATAGATGAGACTTAATTATGGTGAAAGAAAAGAAGCACACAAAAGGATTAAAAAAACAGTGGTACATATTCAAAAAGAAACAGAATATGCCCAGGAAAGCTATATCAACTATACACATAACAGAAATGTGGCAATGCATGTTGTGGACATGAGGCACTAAAAGAGGGTACAATCATGGCCACATTAACACACATGCACATATAATGAACCAGTAGCATTTTACATCTACAAATACACTAGCATTAGAAAAATAAATGAATCTTTCCAAAGAAATACTTGTACAACACAAATAAAGATATTAGAAATGAATTATGTTTGCACTTTTGGGCACTAGTCCATGGCAAGAGATAGCATGCTTTGATATTTCACTCTAGGATTGCCATGATGACATCAAGTCTCAATGGTTTGCAGAATGTTTCTAGTGTTATGTTCAAAAAAAACCAATTCTCGGAATTATCATATTCTTAGCTTTTTTTGGATAAATGATTGTTTATTAAACCAAGTTATGCAGAAACTACATGAACAACAACATTTTATGTACCATAAAGCACACAAACCCACACCTTCAATGACATGTGAGGACCACATGGAGTGTGGCCTGTGTTCCCGTGTCAGTGGAAGAATGCACAGTGGGATACTGGAATGTCTTCAAAGTGTGTTAAGCATTCTTTATTTACATCAAACAGAAAAATACTTAACATACCCACTTCTCAAGACACCCATCCACACCCTTTAACACAAGAACCAACCCCAAGGTGCCCAATCAGGCCCCACATTTTAAATAGATGGTGTGTTCACAGATGCTGATAGAGGTGGGATGATTAAATATTGCCCAGGTGTCAGGACACAACCATCCCAGTCCATTCCAGCACATAGAGACCAAGGTCCCAAATGCATCCTAGGACCCAGTCTCTCTCTGGTCCTGTATGGTACCACCAGATGACCAGGTCCTCAATCAGTGGTTCATTCACTTAATGAATGTGACAGGTTTTACATTCCTTCCTCCAAAAAGCAAGGTCTTGGTGATGGGGCATTGGGTAGAGTTGCTTTATTTAACATTATTTATAAAATTAAGTTGTCTATTTGTTCATGACTTGTTCATATATATAGTTTATGTTACTCACAACATCCTACCTAGTTTCATTTCTGCAATGCAAAAACCACTAGTGGTAGTAGCAAGGTAAATGACAACAGAGTTTACATTTGGAACAGATATGACTTTGTCAGACAGATCTGAGACAGAAGTTACACAGCTGACATGGAACTTTCCTACTGCTTTGCAGTGTGAGCAATGTCAATCCAATGGGAGCAATAGGAAAGTTCCACACTGGGTAGTTATTTTGTATCAGATTTTCATGGTGGACTAGCACCATCCATTCTAAACACAAGAATCTATAGGCATCATAGAAACCTATTATATGAACAAGGCACCTAATTAAGTCACAAATGGCATTCCTAAAGTCTGCACAACCCAACAGATCATTGTGAATTTTTTTTAGGTTGGATAATGTGAAAAACTTTCCATCTCTGTGTATCATTGTAGCTTCAACAAACTTCTTTTAACTTTTAAAACAACAATTGTTTTAGTATGTATATCTAATCCAAATGTTGGACTACATGTAAACCATGATCTTGCTAAAACTTATCAAAAAATGAAAAGGAAAAAAGAATAAGAAAATAATGTTTATACATAGTCCAGGCATTTGGCCCATAGGCATTAGTTTGGACCAGAATTCAGTCAAGACTTTCAACTAGAACCTAATCACATTGGAAATAAATTTGTTATAGGTCCTAGCAACCATGTTATTGACAGTTGACAAGGCATAGTTATATCTAGATAGAAGATATAGCATCTCTTGATGTGATTTTAAGACTTTCAGGCAACTTATTGAGGAAAGCATCTATCTTTATGGAACATTTACCTTCAGATGTTATTTAAAGGATGTTTGGAATGAACCACAAAAGCATCAAGTTTATTCTCAAAATATTTGGTTTTATCATCAAATTTCTCAGCTTTGTTTTTTAAAATTTGTTCACCCTTAATGCTACAACATCCTCTATCTTAGGAAATTCTCCCAATTCTCTAAAGTTAAATATGGGGCTTATTATCATTAGTTGGCTGATTATTTTTTTAAAGTTTTCCATTGAATTGTTATTCAGCTGTCCCTAATGAGATGTCACATGAAAGAATTTACACTAAATAGTCCAAATCTTGCATACAAATGCCATGTCTCTCCATAAATTTTAAACATCCTAAAATTTAAAGATAGATAGGATCCAAATATTCTCATAAATGGTCACAAATCCTTGATTCAGAACAAATAGGTCAGCAATGAAAATATTAGAATCCATCAACCCACATCATCTATGAGCTCCAGCTTGTCAATTTTCCATATCTTATGTTATTGTAATCAAGACTTGTTGGATATAAGATGCTCTTAACCTCGAACCAGAATTTCTATTTACCAAGAATTATGTTGACAGAAAGAAAGAACTCTACAGAACATTTGCCACTATCTTATTTTGCTAGCTCCTTACATAACAACAAAAGGCCAAAGCCTTCAAAACCCCCTCTCTTTTAAATATCTTTAATGCAGTGTAAGAGAATTCTTTCAACTGAACCATAGGGTCTCAGACCTCACAAAATGTTTCCATAAGTTAAATCCATAGCCTTCTAATTAGAAGGCCATCTATGTAAAAGTCACCAAATTACTACTCAATCCATTGGATATATAGAGTAGGAAGGAAAACAGCTTTTCCTTCTGATGTTCAAAAGTGGGAATCTCATTAATGGAGGCAACCTTAACAGGACTCTTGGATCCTATGTAGTATCAAAAACTCTAACAGGTTCTGCAAAATAAACATCTCCCTACATCAGCAAAACAGCTGAAAACTGAAAGGAATAATCCTCTAGTCTCTTACATTCTGTATTGCCATATGAAACCATGAAAACTAAAATAAGCATCCTCTATTTAGGAACAACCTCAGCAAACAACTCAGTCTTACAATGTTTTACCTTAAGAATAGATATCCAGCATATATTTCACATCTTCAATCCATATATTCCAACATCATGGCATCATAGTTCTGCTTCTATTGTATAACAATACCTTAAAAAACAAAGTTCATATGTTATTACACACTTATATCTATTCATCTTTTAAAGTAATAAACATATGGACCTTAGTTGCCAGAAGCAGGAGTGATGTCAAAGTGGACATGGGTGCAGGTATGGGAGGAGGGTCTCCCAGAAAAAGGGGTAGAACAAGGAACAGTCACAGGAGGCAGGCGTATGCATGGGTTCCGAAAGAAGTTTTGCCACCATAGGCAGAAGTTTTTCCCAGCTACTAAAGTATGGACATCTTTTTGTACAAAAGAAGTCCACTAAGGAGGGGGGAAGCAGAAGAGTTTGACAGGGTAAGTCTTTCTTGAATTCAGCCTTGCAACACCAGATATAGTATTAGTCCAAAACTCCAAATAGCAGTTAAGAATTCTGGCATGGACCTAGTCCAATGAGATCAACTTTTGTGCACAAGGTAGGCCTAATTAGTCAGATTCATGAAGAGTCCAGGTTACCACACCAGTTACATTCCAATACATGACATAAAATTTTTTCAGAAGGGAACTCGATGATCTCATAAGTAAAACTGATCAATTAGTCAGAAACCATTTATTTTCTATATCTAAATTCCTTTTAAATTATTAGTATTTCATATGGTTCTTCAAACATACAATTATCATCTTTGTGGTAGTCTTGAAAAGGAGCCCAGAAACTAAAAGACTAAAGCAACACAAATATTGAGAATTGAGGAGTATGGAGTGAAGACACTATGTCATTGGCAGGGAAAACAAATTGGATATGCAAGTTCAAAATGGATTGCAATCCTGACTTTCATACACGTAGACAACGCATAGGGTTAGTCTACACATTTTCTTAAATCAGTATTCTAATAAAGAATAAATGGAAATAAAATACAGATGCTATAGTAACTAACTAAAGGAAGCTTCATGTATGGTATTGATGAAAAATATCAACACAAAACAAAATAAATGGTGTACAGAAGAAAGTTCTTAATTTCTTATATTCATCGTTCTGGAAAAAACTATCCATAACATACCGTATAAAATCATAAATCTCAGCTACTAAAAACAACATCACATCACTTTTGATTTCATGGCTATAAAGATAAGTTAGTTTTGTACAGGACAAAATAGATATCTGAATGGCATATACCACATTCATTATGATAGATGAACATAAACATACACCGTGTAGTCATTTTTTGACAAATAAATACTAGGAGAATGAGCAATTAAAATTACATTCAAACATCTGGATTTAGCATGTAGGTGTGGCAGATTAATCTAAAGAAATTATCTTTTAAAGCAGAAAAGTTTTGCATGCTGACACTAAGTTTACAGTTAAAACCTTCGGAGGTGGCTGCGGTACTGAATAACGTATACACAAGGTTCGCCCACCGAGGTCGGGGCAAGAATAGCCATTTAAAGCTTTAAAGGCAGCTTGAGCAGCACTTACTTCATGAAAGCAAACAATCACACGAGTACCAGTTTCATCAGCAGCATGGACACCTATAACCTTCCCAAAGGTGCTAAAAACTGATTCAATATTATCAAAAGATATGCCCACAGCTGGACCACAATTGGCAACATATAAGTTAGAACTTGACTCATGATCCATTCCCTTTGGACGGGTGAATTTTGACTGGACTTTATTCATAATTGTAAGAAATATTGTTTGTTACTTCTTTCCCCTGAAAAACATATGAATATAAGAAAAAACAGCAAAAGAGCACAGCTATATTTTCACAGATATATAAGTATAATGAAGAGGCATATACAAGTAAAGCAAAATAATATTTAATAGCTTCAAGAGGGAAAAAAACAAAGTTAAAAATTGAACAAGATATAACTTTTTGGCACAAGTACTTATATTGTATTATGACCAAGAAAAGTTAGAGATGGACATAAAGCACTACATCATGCATGCCCATGCTACATGCACGGAAAGCCACACAAACCATGCACTTGAGACCACATGCAACAATATACTAGAGAAAGCAACCCATGCAAAGCCAATACAAATCCTCATGCAAGCACTATATCAGTCCAATGGCAAGGGGCCAAAGCAACCGCTGCCACCTAGCTCATTGGTGGGTGAAGTCCAAAAACAGCATATGCATTGCACCATTGATAACAAGGTGACACATCAAACTCAGCTACAAGCTACAGTAGGAAGTGACACATCAAACTCATGAAAGGACAATCAATTAGGAGGGGATCAAAGAAGGCCCCAACAGGGTCAGGCTACACTAGTGCATTCGAGTACATTAAGTGGGGTTATGATGATCAACAGACATCAACCGATGCCGGTACAAAACTAGTAAGAAGGAGGCTGCCATCCCCCAACACCTCGACAGCCATAGGTCATTAGGTCAAAGTAGGAATCGGAGGTACCTCCACCACCATGGCAATGGTGGGAGAATCCTCTGGCAAGTCATGAACCGCAACGCCCTTTATACTTGTTGTAGTGTGGAAATATGGGCGGAGACATTGCTCTATGACATGGTCACCCACCACTATGCCTAATGAAGCACATTAGAGTGGGTTCGACCATCCAGGCTATCCAGTGGTTGAACCCAATGACCCCAAACAACCATGGATTCACTCACCTAAAAAAGGCAATGAGATCTTCAGGAAATCTATGGTTGTCAAAGCATCTACAAATCCAGTTGAAGGCATCTTGCATGTCCAGCACTAGTAGTACCCTTGAGTGCATGGCTAGCCCAGCGAGTCTATGCAACCAACTATTGCCAAATGAGGAGACCCAATTTTTCGAACACAAAAACCCCCTTCACATATGAAGCCATGTGATCCACTAGGGGGGCCTAAGCTCCCAAAGAGGCCCCATAGTCCACAGCTACAACTGCTTTGCCTCTAGCCACCACCGATGCGGCATGAGTTGTCCCTAGGAGCCTCTTGACCATCATCCTTTCCATCGGCTGAACTACGAGGAGGTCCATGATCAGGTGACAAATGTTGCACCCCGCCACATCTTCTCTTCAACTAATGTTATTGCTACCTATGTGGCTAGTGGAGCCCATACAAATGATCCCATCTCCATGGCTTGCACCCAGGACAAGATCTCTTCCTAAGTGAGCCCCAATACTAAGATCTTGCATCGATGCTCACCTTTGCTACCCCATTGCCATGTGCCCTCATCCATGCGACATTGGTCTTGATAGCATCAACCAACCAAGCAAAGTAGACCTCCAGCACAAGCATTTGACTAGTGACCATCCAACGCAAGCACCCACACCTTGAACATTTTCTGCTCACTCCCAAACCAGAAGCCAAAGACTTCATCAGGTGTCACCAATGGCCAGTAGTTATGCTCCAGGCTCCAATTTTAGCTTGAGTTCCCAAGCAACAAACTTGGGCAATGGCCTTCACAATAAAAACTTTTCAAGCAAGTAGAGTTTTCAAGGCTACTTGACCCAATCAAGCCTTGCATCATCACATGCCATATTCTTAGCGAAACATGCCCGGAGATGCTCGACAATGGCCGGCATGATCACTTGGTCTCTCATCATGAACAGGTCCCTCCCCTAATTGATGTAAGCCCCAACCGCTTAGAGGTATCTTTAGTTCCTTCCAATCCCCATGGCCATTTGAATCCCTCAAAAGGAGGTGATGAGCCTTAAGCTTACACACCTGTCTTGCTCAAGGTCACCCGCCTATCAGTGACATCATCCCTTCTACACATCCCTATTGATTGTTTGTTCTCCATCTCGAAACAACTAGGTATAGCTTTAATAATTCAAGCAGCATAACATTATTAAATATCATAAAGATACATCTTTATTTCAATAATAAATTGGAAGGGCTTCCCTAACTTTCCCTCAATTTTTTTTAAAAAAAAAATCATAAAGATGAAGTTTTGCAAATTATACAGTACAGATTATCAAGTTATCTTACCAATATGAGAAGAAAGGGTATCCAAATTTTTTCCATAGACATAAGTCTCATTTCCACATAAAGCTAGACATTGATATAAAAATAACTACGGATAAAACAAAATATCATAATACAACCACATATAGCAGTTGCCACGAGTTTCACGTGAACCACTTGCATGAAAGGTGGAATTAAAACAGATACAAAAGAGGCCTAGCAATTTTAACTAAGTAAACATATATAGTATAATAACTCAAACAGAGATCTGAGTGTCGATCGTATAAGGTGTGCTAACCAATGGCTGATACGGTGCATGTCATGCCATTTACTAGTTCTTATACAACAAAGAGCTAAAATGGACCTGGGATTTTCAGAAAAATCTACTTAATTATTGGATTTCCAAAAAAGGGTTGCATTTAATATTTTGTAGAAATTTTTATGTTTTATTGCATTGTACCCCTGCCCTCATGATTAATGATTACTTATAAGGGCTTTTTTTTACCGTACACTAACATGTTTTATGTGTCCCCCAACCAAAACTCCTCTGGCAGGAAAAAAAATAAGGACTTTTCTGATTAGTTGTGGAACGAAGGAGATTAGTTGATATAAAAATAATGAAGGAAATTCTGGTGCCCTTTGATGATTACTTACCTGAAGATCAGAGAGTGCTAAGGCCTATGGAAGGAAACCCCTGATTCTAATGAAACAATCTAGAAGATTAGTTGTGGAAGCCAAGAAACTGCTAATTCAGCACTTTTCTTGACACCTAGAGAGGGGAAACAGAAAAAGCCTGCTTTCATATGCAACGAGTAATTCTATCACTAGACACTCTCATGCTTGATAATTCACAGACAACATAAAGAACAGAAGTACCTTAATCTCTAATCAAACTAAACTACTTGAACCATATATCATGGGCCAAAATTATCTGGAAAAAGAAAAAGATTAATAAATAAATTTTCTTCTCATATCAGCAGCAGATTTATCTTCAACTCAATCAAAACCCGCTGTTGCTAAAGAAAATCAACCAAAATATACCTCCAACGATTTAATCAATGTTCACAATACACCGCTAATTCCCGAACCACTTTCTTGAAAGGCCCCCCATGCACAAAGAGAGAGATGAAAAGAAAAGCAAAGAAAGAAAGAAAGCCGTACAAAAAAAAATCTGCAAATAGTTGTAACAGATCAGCGAGATAGAGAGTAGAGGGATATACCTCAGAGAGAGACGAGTGAATTCCGGCCACGGAGGGGAAGGATTGTGGATTTTTCAGAAAAAAACTCTAGGGTTTGGTTTGAGACAGCGGGATTGGCGCATGCGGAGAGTTGAGAATCACCGTAGCCGCCCTCTTGGCCTTTTATAGTAACAGGAAAGGAGAGGACACGAGAGGAATACCGTTCGCTTCATGCAACTCTCGAAATGGACAATTATACCCCGGACCAAGTGCACCACGTCAGCTGGTGCACCACGGAAACAATCCAAGAGAAGATGGGGCACCTCGTCATAAAATATAGTTTCTGCTTGAAACAATATCTTCTATGGTATGGATTTTGCACAGCACCACGTATCATTAGGTACCACAATATTTATTTTGAAGAAGTCTAATAAATAGGTGGATTGTAGATTCAGTCCAATAATCACTTACCACGTTACTCCCTTATATTTAAAAAGTTCAAGATCAAATGACGGGCGCATGTTATTCACCTTACATGCACTTGGAGAATTGGATTAGTCCACAAGATATAATCCATGAAATAATTTTTTTTTAAAGATGAATAGCACTTTTTCATCACCGATACACGCTCATAATATCTTATCATATTATAAAAATTAATATAATTATTTTTAACTAATAAATTATTAATGATCAATGGTAAATTTGATTCATCTAATAATTTTTCTATATATAAAAGTGAGAAATGTTGGGAGTGAGCACTACTACCCGTTAAGAGCTAAACAAGTTTATCTCTAGGAGGATAAGGACTTGTAAATAATAACAACATCCTCTAATATATGTTATCCAAAAAAGAGAAAAAAAGATAGTGAAAAACAACAATATTAAATGTGTCAGACTTGATTCACGATCACATTAATCACAAGATATACCAATGTAATTATTATTTCTGATAAATTTTAAATTTGAATTTGAATTTTAAATATTATAATAGATTTGATTTATTTAATCATGAAAAATAATAATCATATTGATATATCTTGTGATTAGACTCGTATGAATTAAATCTACTTTCATGTCTTCGCTAGCCACTCTTATAGCCCTAATGGGTCAATGGTATTATAGCCTATATTAGGAGTAATTTAGAATGGACCGATGATGTGTGAAGATTCAAGCTCATTATGACCATCGGATCCATATCAGTGCCTCTCGAGCAGCCTAATTATTGTAGATTGCCCAACTCCTGATCGGCAAATGTCTGTCCCAACCCTAGTCGGAGGCTATTCTATCTGACCTCTCATCGACATGTTCTTGATCCGACTTCTGATCTAAAAGAGCTAGTTGAATTGCACATCTTAAACAGTGTAGTCCATGATTGATTATGACTCATCCGACCCTTAGTCAGTGTGTGCCTGGTCCGACCCCTGATCGGTCAGTCTTTGATTCGACTCTTAGTCGGTATGTCCCTGCTTCTCTATTTACGCGTTCTGACTTAAGTATCAGAGGATCTCACCGGAGCACAATCCTCCGACCCAAATTTTTTTGCATGTTGCTCCAATGCCTTATTTCCTTGTCTTCCGGCGTCAATCAGAATCAAGCCGCAACAGATAGAGGAAGGATCGAATCTCAGGTCCTATAAAAAAAAGCAAACAAGTTAGAAACTCTCAAAGATGACTCCACGCAGGACTTCCTCTTGACAAACCAATACCTCCACCTTCCGATAGTGCATAATGAAATAAATCACTCTGCTTCTTCACCTCCAGTGACAGTAGAAGTTCTTGCGCCAGTACAGCAACCCACGGTGGTGACTGCAAAGCAATTCAACTACTTTTTCAGTAGGTGCAACAACTTATGGCTGTCGTTCAGGTAGCGATCCAGCCTCCGACGACACCATAGTCAGCAAATCAAACCCAAATCCCTCCACCCCGGTGGATGACGGGGATCAGACCCAAGAACCAAAGAGATGGTAGTCTCCGAGTCCTCATCGGGGCATGATTCAACCCCCGACCGACGATCTCCTTCACGCTTTGAAGTGCATACCAACCGAGATATGAAAGTCGAGCAAAGACTTCGAGAAATGGATGGAAGATCCAGTAGATTTGCAACAATCCGTCAGCACCATCCGACGAGTTCGATTCTGAACCCTTTTGTGGCGAGCATCCTCTAGGAACCTATCTACCAAACTTCAAGATTCCTCAGCTGGAGAGTTATGATAGGACCACAGATCCTGTCGATCATGTCAACAGCTTCCGAGCATCATGCTCCTTCAGGAAGCCTTCGATGCTATCCTGTGCCGAGCCTTCCCCTCCATTTTGAAGGAGACAGCCCGACATTTATATTCCAGTCTGAAATTGACTTCTATTCACTCTTTCCAACAGCTGAGCCAAGCTTTTGCTGCCCATTTCATTACCAGTCGATGATAATAGAAGCACTCAAACTACCTCCAGACCATCAAACAGAAGGAGGATATCCATTCAATCTTATGTAGCTTAGTTTAATAGAGCTATGTTGGAAGTCCGCAATCTAGATCACTCGGTGCAATATCCGCCCTAAAGGATGGATTGTTAATGGACGACTTTACAAAGTCACTGTTGAAGACCTTTCTCTGAAATTTTTCAAAAATGTTTGCTCGGATGGAAGAAACCATCCGAATAATCCCAACTGTGGGGAATCAAGAGTAAAGCGAAGCTCACTCGCCAAGTGAAATGGTGAAAATCACCCCGTTCAAGATCTCCGTCGAAGAGAAGAAATATTTTATCGAGGAGGAATCATTCACTTTCGAGGTAGTTCGACAATCTCACTCCTTTGAATACTTCTAGGAGAGAGATTTTGATGGAGATGCGAATTGAGCTGCCTCCACATCCTAAGTTGCAGACAAATTCGAGATGCCATAATCCAAACAAGTATTGCCTCCATCATCATGATCACGATCATGACACGAAGATTGTTACCAGCTCAAAGAGAAAATTGAATGTTTGATCCGAGAGGGGAGGCTAGATCGGTTCATCCGACGACAAGATCCTCTACATCGATATCCTTCAAGGATCGAGCAGCAGCAGCAGAGACATCCTGCACTTCAGCAGTGATAACACCAGCCCTCTCAGCTCCACCTCAATCGGCACCAGTGCAACCACAGGCGAAGGGGCAAGCAGTAGTAGAAGATCGATCCCTGTGGGGTGAAATTTATATGATAATCGAGGGGTCGTCTGGATCGATGGAGCCGCATGTGGCGAAGAGGCCTCGACTCAAGGAGCCAATGATCTTCATCAAACAAGATGCTGAAGGTATACAAACCCCACACAATGATGCGGTGGTTATTAATGCTAATATGCTAACTATAATGTACACCACATTTTCATCGATAATGAAAGTTTTGTTGTTGTTTTGTACTTTGCTGCTTTCACTGCAATGGACTTTATTTCAGAATAATTAAATAAATTCAATACTCTGATCCAAGGTTTCTCTGGTGGTTTGATAATTTGGAGAGGACTATCAGACTGCCCCTTACAGTGAGAACTAAATCCAGGTAGGTGACCATCCACATTGATTTTCTAGTGCTTAACCTACCGTCAGCCTACAATACAATACTTAATCTGGGGGCGCTGAAGGCGATGGTGTCGAGCTACCACTGATGATGAAGTTTTTGTATTTCGTTGCTAAGCTACGGGTGGAGGAACCACCAATGATGCCCCAACCTAAACTCCCAATAGATTTGGACCCCGCAATGATCTGGCTGGGGAGCATGCTTGGCCATCCAAGGATCTAGTGGAGGTCTCTTTGAGGAAAGAAAATCTTCATCAAACTATGAAAATCAGATCATCCATAGATCAGGTAACCAAAGCTGTCTAACTGCTCTTTTGCAGAAAAATATGGACTGTTTGCTTGGACGGCAGCGGATATGCCTGACATAGATCCAGAGGTGATGATCCATCATTTGGGAGTGGATCCGATCTTCTGCATATAAATAGAAGAAGAGAAGCTTTACCCCAGAGTACCAAAAAGCAATTGCTAAGGAGGTGGACAAGCTGGTTAAGGCTGGCTTCATTCGAGAAGAAATATATCCTGATTGATTCACTAATGAGGTGCTAGTCAAGAAGACAAACAGAAAATGGTGCATGTGCATCAACTTCACTGACCTAAATAAGCCTATCCTAAAGACAGCTATCCTTTCCTTCGGATAGATCAATTGGTAGATGCCATTTCTGAGCATGAGCTCCTCACCTTCATAGATGCCTTTTTCAGTTATAAGCAAATCCAGATGGCACCTGAGGATGAGAAGAAAATGGCCTTTGTTACTGACTCTGGCTTACTATTACAGGGTGATGCCCTTTGGGCTAAAGAATGCCGGGGCAATATATCAGTGACTAGTGAATAAGGTATTCAAAGATCAAATTGATCGCAACATGGAGTTTATGTAGATGATATATTAGTAAAAAGTCAAGCCACTCAAGATCACATAGTCGATCTCAAAAAACTTTCAGCACCCTGCATCGATTCCAGATACGATTGAATCCCACAAAAGTGCCTTCGGAGTTAGCACTGGAAAGTTCCTCAGATTTATGGTCTTCCGATGAGAAATTGAGGCAAATCTGAGAAGATTAAGATGATTTGGAGATGTCTCCATCAAAAAATGTAAAGAAAGTTTAGCATCTTGCCAAAAGGATCGCCTCACTCAATCGTTTCATCTCCAGATCAACTGAGAGATATTTGCTTTCTTCCAAACCCTAAGTAGCGAGGGACTTTCAATGGACGATTGAGTATCGAAATTTTGAGGAGTTAAAGCAGTACCTTAGCTTGACATCTTTGCTTACTATTGGTTGTTTCTGATTGAACTGGAAGACAAAGAAACAAGGCACTGGAGCAACTTGCAAAAAATTTGGGCCAAAGATTATGCTCCGACGAGACCCTCCGATGCTTAAGTCAGAACGTGCAAATAGAAAGCAGAGTTTTAGCTCTCTGAGATAGATTACTTACCTGCATGCTCGAGGTTTGAGTATTTATAGAGGAGATGGCTGTGTAACTATTCTTAGAAGACAAGCTAGTCAAATTTGGTACGGTTATTTGATTGTAATTCTCAAGATCAAATGGTTACACCTGAAAGATTCTTAGATCAGATGGTTACACCCAGATAATATTAATAGCTATGGCCAGCTGGTACCTATCTTTTGAATCTGAGCTTAGCAATTTGCTTCCAAGAAGAGATCAGAGAGTGTGGTGTGTTGACTAGGAGTTAGGATTGATAGTTTTCTGACCAAAGCTCGGTTAGATGGATTGATTAGAAGACTAATCGACTCGTAGTTGTTATGCTGACCAAGATTGTTCTAATATGCAAGCCATGTAGAGATCAAATGTGACTGGAGATCGACCAGCAAACTCTTTGACCAAGGGTGGACCAAACCTTTTTCATCCAGAAATTGGATAAAAAGCTATTCGACTTGGGTCGAATCAAAGATTGACTGACTAGAGGTCAGACTAGACACATGCTAACTACGGGTCGGATGATCATAATCAATCATGCGACTGACTGCTTAAGATGTGTAATCCAACTAACTCTTTTAGATAGAAGTTGGATCAAGAACATATCGATGAGAGGTTGAACAGAAGAGCCTCCAACCAAGGGTCGGGATAAATATTTACCGACCAAGGGTCGGGCAATCCACAACAATCAGCTGCTCGAGAGGTACTGATATGGACCCGATGGATCATAATGGCTTTGAATCTTCACACATCATCGGTACATTCTAAATTGCTGCTAATAGATACCCCTTACTGTTAGAAAATCAGGTAGGCAGTATGTGTAGATTTTAAAACTTTAAAAACAGATAGCGGAAAACAAAACAGGTTAAACCCTTTAACCCACATGCTAAGATCAAATCTAAACCTACCCAAGCCAGAAGAAAGCACATATCATCAATCTAAAATTTAAAAAAAATTATGAGATCAATCTCATTACCTTGGGCGGGTAGATATTCACCACTTTTGATGATCTCAAATTGTAGAAGATTGAGCCGACACGTGTCCAACCTCTACGGATATCCACTGAATCTATCTCGAACTTTTTTCTTCTCATAGAATATTCTTCTTCTAAAGAAGAACCTTGACCTTGAAGACTTTGATCAACTCTTTTGATCTTAACTGCGAGATCAACTCCTTGATCTGCAGTCTTCTTCTTCTTCTCCTCGATCATTGATCTCTAAGTCACCAATACTTCTTCTTGACATGCGAAAGAGAGAGCACCCAACTTTTGGATGTGAAAAGAAGAAAATGATGAGAGGAGCATGGAGATGGAGAGAGAGAGAGTTTTGTTGATCAAAAATTTATTCTATAAATCTTAGAGACCACCCTTTATATATAGACACTGCCCTGATACATATTAGGAATCCAATTATCTGAAAAAGGTAGATGCTTATCTCATAAGAATCTTCTATCTTTTTAATCTGATTTATGTCAAATAAAATCAAATATAAATGATAATTAATCAGCCCCTTTAAGTATGTATAAGAGCATCATGAGAGTTGGCGCCCCACAAAGGGATCTCTAGCCAAAAAGAGATGGGGCATGGACCCTACTCTCTCTCCTCACGCTATGACACATAAAAGGGGGTGGGTGCCTCAAAGATTTGGTGCCCAAAATTTTTCAAAAAAAAAAAATACGCCACTAAATCTTCCATCTATTCACATGCACATTTAAAGATAATTAGGAGATAAAGAAAAGATAATGTTAGGATAATTATACCAACTAATTGACTTAATCAAATCCTCTTGGGCTCACAATTAAGAGCTCAATTAAACCTAAATGGATTTAGGTTAAGTTCAAGCTATGAACTTGATCAAATCGAAGTTTCGAGAAGAATTAGGTTTAACTATGTGCTAGCATGGTTCTCATAAACCTAATAGAATTTCAATAAACCTAATCCAATTGAAACTTCATAAGCCCAATTAGCAAATTCGAGATTAAATCCCTTTATATGTGACCCCATAGGTTCCATTCTATCGGTAGTGAGATATATTGTGATCTCTATCACAATATCATCGAACTCTTTTCGATGGATTGAAACATTTCTAATTCTACCCTTGAGAGCCATCGATCATCAAGATGACGTCCGATGAGTCTCACAATCTATCAGTGATACCTAGCAGTATATAATGACAATCCAATAGGATGAAAGTACAACCTCTAGGTGCAGTTATCATATGATTCAGTTCTTCTATCATGAGTTTCGACTTGACGGAGGTCATGGAGAGCTCGTCAGACCCCATCGTCAGTCATATGCTACATTGCTCGACTCGAGTTCATTTGTGAATCTCGTGAAAACTCTTTTCAGTATTCACACTTGCTTTGGCCAAAGACTTTCTAAACTCAATCTCACAAATCACATAAGACTTCTTTTTTCTACTAAGATCGATAGATCCCATCTAGGTGCATCCTACTCCAAACAGCAAATATGAACCTAATGAAGCCAACATACACAGTAAGGATTCGAATGGCTAGGGATCAAAAAAATATGTAGTCAAATCCAATAGCCTCACTACGAATAGTCAATGACACCATAGGTCAAAAGACCACTCACACCACTGCAGCATCGAGAAGACCACTGATGAGTGAGTAGACATTCATGTGATTTTTGTGTTGGTCACTCTCAGTGCAAGTTGTTCTCTAACAATCACCTACACCTTCATCCCAGTGTCTTACACCGCAGACCTGAGACTCATTATCTACAAGGAGGTGAATCATGCATCGATCTCAAATTAATTGATCACTGTCTTTTGTGACGATCTTTAATCGGAAGCATTTAAAAATTAATCACTAATTAATGTATGTCTCAAATTCTTAATTCTTTAAGAATATACAAAAATCATCTTTGTTAATTTTAAGACAAATCATGAACACATAAACATGATTGAAAAGAAAAAGCCCTTTATTGATAATAAAAAATTATAAGTATAAGTATAGGCCCAAGAATATATAATATGTCAGTCAATAATTGGCTTTTAGAGCATAAATCCAACAAACTTCACTTGACTTAAAGTCAATCGGTCATATACCTAAGATCCATCTTCTCAAAGTGAGCTTCGATCTTCTGCTAGCTGAGAGGCTTGGTCAGTGGGTCCGTCATATTCAGTATGGAGTTAACTCTCTACACCTCGATGAATTTCTTCTCAAGGCATTCACGTATGATGTGAAACCATCGCTCTATATGCTTGGACTTCTGGTGAGATCTGAGCTCCTTAGCGAGAGCTATGGCACCATTGTTGTCACAGTGCAGTGCAATGACATCTGATGGCATCACATCCAGCTCTGCAACAAACTTCTTGAACCAAAAGCTTCCTTAGCAGCTTTAAAGGCGGTGATGTACTCGACTTTCATGGTCGAATCTATAATGATCGGCTGCTTGAAACTCTTCCAGCTAACTGCACCATCATTACACAAGAAGATACACCCTGATGTAGACTTTCTATCATCGACATCAGCCATAAAGTCTGAATCGATGTATCTCTTAATTTTAGCTCTGATCCTCCACCAAAGACCAACATCAAATCTTAGTCATTCTCAAGTACTTAAGGATGTTTTTAACAGCAATCCAGTATTTTTCACCTAGATTTGCCTGATATCTACTCGTGATACTCACGGTAAGTGCTATATCAGGACATGTATATAACATTGCATACATGAGACTCCCTATTATTGAAGCATAAGGGATCTTGCTCATGCGCTGGATCTCCTCAGGTGTGTCAGGGCACATCTTCTTGGAGAGATGAATGTCGTGTCAAGGGGCAAAGGATCCCTCTTGGAGTTTTCCATGCTGAACCTCTTCAGCACCTCCTCTATGTACATATGCTGTGAGAGTCCTATCATTCTCTTGGATCTATCTCTATAGACTTTATACCAAGAATGTGAGAAGCTTCTCCTAGGTCTTTCATGACGAACTCTTTTAACAACCATATTTTGACCGACATCAGCATGAAAATATCATTTTCAATTAGGAGGATGTCATCCACGTACAATATGAGGAATGTGACAGCGCTCCCACTGATCTTTTTGTACACACACGGCTCCTCATTTTTTATGAAATTAAATATTTTGATCATATCATTAAAGTGAGTATTTCAACTTTGAGATGCTTGCTTGAGTCTATATATGGACCTTTGTAGCTTGCAAACCTTGTGATCACTATCACTGAACGTGAAACCAGAGGTTGCTCCATATAGATATCTTCCTCAAGATATCCATTTAGAAAGCAGTCTTCACATCCATCTGTCAGATTTTATAATCATAAAATACTGCTATGGCAAGTATAGTACGGATGGATTTCAGCATGGCTACGGACGAAAAATTTCATGATAGTCGATGTCTTCACGTTGACTATAACCTTTCACGACTAGTCTTATCTTATAGGTCTCTACCTTACCATCTGACCCAATCTTCCTTTTACAAATCTATTTACACCCAATAGGTACAATACCTTCAGGTGGATCTACTAAGGACCAAACCCGGTTGGAATGCATGGAGTCAATTTTTGACTTCATTGCATCCATCTATTTCTCAGAGTCTACATCTAACATTCTCTCATCATAGATTTTGGGATCATTCCTAATGTCCTATCTCCCACAAGGAATGCTTCTTCTAAATCCTCTGTAAGAATACCTAAGTATCTTTCAGGAGGATAAGAGATCCTAGTTGATTTACGAGGTGGAGAAGGTATCACATCTACTAGCTCATTATTGGGTTCAGGTCCTTGGACTTGATGCTCTTCAGAGACTCTCTTTTCGAGCTCAATCTTCTCCCATTACCTCCATCTTGGATAAACTCCTTTTTTAAGAAGACGGTATGACAGCTTACTATCACATTGTGATCCTCAGAAAGATAGAAGTAGTATCTTATGGTTTTCTTAGGATATTCTATAAAATAAGCCCTAAAGGACCTAGTCTCTAACTTGTCCACCTGCTGTCACTTGACATGGACCGGACATCTCTAAATCTTGAGATATCCAAGAGTTGGCTTCTTACCATACCATAATTCATATGGTATGGTAGAAACGGATTTAGAGAGAACCCAATTCAAGAGATGAATCGCAGAAAGCAAAGCATATCCCTAGAGAAAGTTAGGAAGGTCTGTGAAACTCATCATAGATCGGATCATATCTAATACGGTCCGATTCCTCATTTCGAATATCCCATTGAGCCGAGACATCTCTGGAGGTGTCCACTGTAAGACAATGCCATTATCTTTGAGATAGATCCAAAATTTTCACTAAGATATTCTCCTCCTCGATCTGATCGAAGAACCTTTATAAGTTTTACGATCTGTTTTTTTACTTCATATCTGAATTTTATAAACTTTTCAAAAGCTTCAGACTTTCGATGCATCAGATACACGAACCCATACTGTGAATAATCATCAGTAAAAATTATGAAGTAGATATAGCCACTCCTGACTTGTACATCAAATGGACCACAAACGTCAGTGTGTACCAGGATTAATATCTCAGTAGTCCTTTCCCTTATCCCACAAAGGGCAGCTTGATCATTTTTTTTGAAAAAATAATTCACAGATTGGATAAGACTCGGAAGTCAATGGTCTAAGAAGACCATCTTTCTTCAGTTTGATGAGTCTGTCTTTTTCAATATGGCCTAGCTTAAGGTGCCACAGATACTTTTAGCTGATCCTCTCTCTAGATCTCTTAGACCCTATGGTATTTACTATTTGCTCGTTAATGTTTACACTTGCATTTGTATGCAAATGGTAAAGACCCTCAATCAAAAAAACACATGCCATAAGTTTATTTTCAAAATAAATAGAACATATCTTTATTAAAATAAAAATTATAATTATCCTGTGCCAGCACAAAGATAAAAATCAAATTTCTACTGGTTACAGATATATAAAGATAGTCTTTCAAAAGCAAACTAAATCTTAATGGTAATCGTAGAAGGTAGGTCTCAACGGCCACAGCGGCAACCCTTACTCCATTGTCGATTTGGAGAGTGATTTCACTTTCCCTCAGTCTCCTAATTTTTTCAAGACCTTGCATTGAAGTACATAAATGAGCACTTGAACCAGAATCAAGAATCTAATTAGAAGAAGAGAAAACTGTTAGATTAGTTTCAATAACGAACAACTCAGACGTACCTTCAGAAGGCCCATCTTTCTTTCTGCTTTTGACAGTCGCCAAGTAGGCCGGACAGTTCTTTCTTCAATGGCCTTCGACATTGCAATGAAAATATTTTTCTTTGTCATCAGCCTTCTTTGAAATCTATTTTTTAGGCTTGGCCTTGTTCTTTTACTTTTTTACGGACTTTTTCTTCTTCTCGAAAGAAGACTTCCTTTTGGAGGAAGCCCGCTCCACAGCCCGCTCCACAGCCAGAACTATGCCCCTTGAACTTTTCAAGGTGCCCTCTACAGTCCCCAGCATATTCAATAACTCTGGCAAAGTAGCATCAATCTTATTCATATGATAGTTCATGATGATCTGCCTATATGAATTAGGAAGAGACTGGAGGATCTGATCCACCTACAATTCCTTGTCTGTATTCATCCCGAGCTTCTGAAGCTTCTCTATATCCTTGATCATTGTCAAATAATAATCATTGATGGCCAGTGCATCACGCATCTTCACTCTGAAAAGTCTTTTGGAGACTTCAAAGTGAGCCGTGCGACTCTGTTCATCATACAACTCTTATAGGTGTACCAGCATCTCCCTGACAGTCCTCATATTTTCATGTTGTTGCTGAAGATCATTGGATATGGATACTAAGATATAGCACTTTGCTTTGTTATCTTCATCCATCCACTTCCCAAGTACAGCTCGTTGATCAGCAGATGGGCGAGCAGATAACACAGGCACTTTTTGATCGAAGATATGGGTGAGTTTTTCGAAATTGAGAATAATTCTCAAATTTGGAGTCAGTCTTTGTAATTGGTGCCAGTCAACCTATTTGTATCAATGATTCGATCTAAAGGGTTTGAACTCGATATGGTTATCGACAGAGAGAACAGTTTCTAGTTAGATTTTATACTTATAAAATTATTTATTTAAGAACTTTCAAAACAAACAAAGACTCTTACTATTTTCTCGAATCTTTCATACTCCTCAGGTGGAGAAAAAGAAACCTATACGCGATCGATTTCAAGTGGATACTGTAGTCCCATTAATCTATACATAGCTCATCTAATAGTTATTGATGAGTACAGATCGATGAGTGGACAACACTTTGTCCATTGCTTCACTAAGCAAGATGTAGTGGGCTTGATCTCTAAGTTTGTGGCCTCACTTAACAGTTATTGACACATTTTTTAGTTAAGTCAGACCCATCATTTACCAACGGATGCAAAGCCATCATTGGGATCCTCACCTAACAGTTATTGGGCCCAACCCCATCTTTATCCTGAGACATCAAATATCAATAGAGTGGTTGTACCTTTCCGATGTAACTGAACTACTGTAACCAGCCAAGAACGATCAACGTCAGAAAAGTATCCGTATCTCTACAATGATGGAAGACCTCTAGACTTAATATTTAATAAGGAGATTTGGATTTAGATCTCTTCTAAATCTGCAGATCTGACATCCGATTGATAAAATCAGATCAGCACATCAATATGTCTAACCATCCTAGTTGGCATAGGTGAACTTGAGTCAACAAGTAACCTAATATGAAACTGAATCTCTCAAGATGGTCAGGTAAGTTAAGATGCATGAGGGTCCCTCCGTTGCTATTCTTAGACACCAATCAAAATTGGCTATATCAGACAACAGAACTAATTAAATAACCACTATCTAAATACTTACCTTAGACATCAAATTGGTCGATTAGAATCGATTAGATTAACCTATTGAGACAGATCCAAACCATTGAACCAAATTCGATCTTAAGTCAATCAACTCATATCAAAATATGAATCGATGTGACCAACTACAACTAAAGTCAACTTTAAGCCCCTTTGATCTAATCCTAATCATCCATCGATTAGGTTCAATCAACTACTCAAAATCGAAGACGGGTTCTAGCCAGATCTAATCAATTAGACCCTAATTGTAGTTTGTTCGCTTAGACCTAATTTGTTCAACCTATATCCACATGCAACAATATAATTTCAGATCTAAAAATAATTTTTAGATTATATTTCATTGCATGCAATTAATGGTTTATGATCTTGAAACTGTTTCAGATCTAAACCAAGTTTCATATATCGAATATATGTAGGTTCAGATCTAAATCAAATATGCATCACATATACATTAATTTTGGATCTAAAATTAAATTACATATATCAAATATATATAAAATTAGATCTAAAATAATAATCAAAATATTTTAAAAATATTTTTTAAAAATTGATTCACATCAAAGTAGGACAACATTTACAATATAGGAAGTAAACCCTATATCAGGACAACCTTATATCAGTTTGATGTAAACTTTTAATCATTCTAATTTTAGATCTAAACATAAATTAAACATATCACATAAGTTAATTTTTAGATCTAAAAATTTGATTTAATTATTTTAAAATAATTTTCAAAATCGATCAATCTTGTGCTAGGACAACCTTTACAATATAGAGGATAAACCCTATACCAGGACAACTTTATATCAGTACAAAATTAATTTTAAATTATTAAAACTTTCAAATCTAATCGAAAATAGATCATATGTATTTTCAAAATCTGTGGCTCTAATACCACTGTTAGAAAATCGGATAGGCAGCATGTGTAGATTTTAAAACTTTGAAAACAGCAACGAAAAATAAAATGGATTAAACCGTTTAACCCCACATGCTAGAGATCAAATCTAAATCTATCCAAGCTTAGGAGAAAGACATATCATCAATCTGAAATTTAAAAAAATTTATGAGATTAGATCTCATTACCTTGACTTTGGTAGATATTCACCACTTTGATGATCTCGGATTCGTAGAAGGTTGAGCCACACATGTGTGGTCTCTACGGGTATCCATTGAGATCTATCTCGAACTTCTTTCTTCTTATAGAAGATTCTTCTTCTCAAAAGAATCTTGATCTTGAAGACTTTGATCAACTCTTTGATCTTAACTGTGAGATCAACTCCTCGATCTGCAGCCTTCTTCTTCTTCTCCTCGATTTTTGATCTCTAAGTCACCAATACTTCTTCTTGGCGTGTGGAAGAGAAAGCACCCAACTTTTGAACATGAAAAAAAGAAAATGATGAGAGAAGGCATGGAGATGGAGAGAGAGAGAGTTTTGTTGATAAAAAATTATTCTATGAAATTCTAGAGACCATCCTTTATATATAGACACTATCCTGACATATATTAGGAACTCAATTATCTTAAAAAGATTGATTCTTATCTCATAAGAATCTCTATCTTTTTAATCTGATTTATACCAAATAAAATCAGATATAAATGATAATTAATCAGTCCTTTTAAGCATGTACAAGAGGCATCATGAGAATATATGTCAGATAGTTGGGGCGCCAACTCTTGGCACCCCACAAAAAGATCTCTAGCTAAAAAGAGATGGGATGTGGACCCCACTCTCTCTCCTCCATGCTATGAACATAAGAGGGGGTGGCCCCTTAAGGATTTGGTTCAAAATTTTTTAAAAAGAAAAAGATGTGCCACTTAATCTTCATCTATTCTACATGCACACTTAGCAATAATCAAGAGATAAAGAAGAGATAATGTTAGGATAATTATGCCAACTAATTGACTTAATCAAATCCTCTTGAGCTCACAATTAAAAGCCCAATTAAATCTAAATGATTTAGGTTAAGTTCAAGGTAATAGACTTGATCGAATCGAAGTTTCGAGAAGAATTAGGTTTAACCATGTGTTAGCATGGTTCTCATGAACCTAATAGGATTTCAATAAATCCTAATCCAATTAAAACTTCATAAGCCAATTGATAAATTTGAGATTAAATCTCTTTATGTGTGACCTAATAGATTCTATTCTATCTGGTAGTGAGATATATTGTGATCTCTATCACAATATCATCGAAACTCTTTTTGATGGATTAGAATATTTTTAATCTACCTGTTGAGGATCATCGATCATCAAATGACATCCGATGAGTCTCACAATCCATCAGTGACGCTAGCAGTATATAGTGACAACCTAGTAAGATGAAAGTATGAACCTCTAGATGCAGTTACCGTATGATTCAGTCTTTCTATCGTGAGTCCGACTTGACGGAGGTCATGGAGAGCTCGTCAGATCCCATCGTCAGTCATATGCTAGATTGGGTCGACTTGAGTTTATCTGTAATCTGTGAAAATTTTTTTCAGTATTCACACTTGCTTTGGCCAAAGACTTTCTGAATTCAGTCTCATAAATCGTATAGGACTTTCTTTTCTACCAAAGTCGATAGATCCCATCTAGATACATCCTACTTCAAATAGTAAACCTAAACCTATTGAAGTCAACATACATAGCAAAGATCCAAATGGCTAGGACTAAGAGAATGTACAGTCAAACTCAGTAGCCTCACTGCGAATAGTCAATGACACCGCAGGTCAAAGGATCACTCACACCACTGCAGCATCGAGAAGACCACTGATGAGTGAGTAGACATCCATGTGTTCTCATGTTAATCACACTCAATGCAAGTTATTTTCTAACAACCACCTGCACCTTCACCCCAGTGTCTTTATATCGTAGACTTGAGACTCATCTGCCCACAAGAGAGGTGAACCGTACATCGATCTCAAATGGATTGATCACTGTCCTTCGTGATGATCCTTTGATTGAGAGTATTTAGAAATTAACCACTAATTAATGTATGTCTCAAATTCTTAACTCTTTAAGAATATACAAAAATCATCTTTGTTAATTTTTAGGATAAATCATGGACACATAAACATGATTGGAAAGAAAAAACCTTTATTGATAATAAAAAATTATAAGTACAAGTATAGGCTAAGAATCACATAATATGTCAGCCAACAATTGACTTCTAGGGTACAAATCCAACACCTTCTCCCTAGTCTGAGCTTTGATCGAGCTATAGGAGTATTTATCTTGGCATTCTGAATGGTCGGAGATGTGAAGAGCTTTCTTTTTAAACCAAATATCTACGTGCAATTTTTTAGATGAAAAAATTATCGAAATAATGATGAAATTTTGCATCGCTACCATCTTATTCGAAAAATCTGTTAAGGTGACGTCAAACTTTAGAAGATCGATGGAAAGAAAAATCTAACCAACTCATTTACTAAGGCCTCGATATCTAGGAGTTTTGAGATGATAAATCAAAAATGGATATATGATACTATATGGATTGCTTTAGTCCAAGTGGAAGTTGTTAGAAAATATATCTTAAAGCTAATCATTTGACGATTATGCTAATTATAAATATATATGAATTGATCAATAATAAAAGTTATTTGATTTTTTCATCACAAGGTTACATCTTCTAATGAACTCCTATGTTATGATAAAGTCCTTAGGATTACTTTGATCGATAAAAAAGAATTTATCGTGAATCCTTAAACTAGTTTACGATCAAACGATATGCTATTACTAGGATGATAGCGATATCAAGTGTAGGACGTTGTGTGCCATATACATCAGTTATCCTCGTAATCAAATAGTATGAAGATACTGATATGGCATGAAGGTGAGATGTAGGAATGCATCGTCACTGAACGTGACCAAATGTAGAGTACTGTGCTGTCAAGGGTGGCTCACGAAGGGTATGGATATAAGTTCCCTCCGATCTGAGATCACCATAATGACTTGCAAGCAACTCATAGTACTTTGGTATCAGACTATCTGAGTTTATAATTCAGTAACAAAAGATTTTGGGTACAGTCAAGTACTCGTCAAGTCGGTGCATGAGTCAAGATGGGATTGACCTCTCCGAATTAGAAAAATTAATATATCAATGTATTTTAATTTAACAAAATCAGAGCTCGGATAATCCATATGATGGATTTGAAAGATTGAAATACAATGTGGATGACTTATCTAGGATTGACAGTTAAATTCTAGATCGTCCTTGAGTATTAGGATCAAAAGAATGAATTATACGGTAACCATATGCAGTAGATTCTTGAATGTTTCTTCACCATCATTCGACCTATCCAGACGTCGGGTCACCATTGCTAGATGGTTACATCGATTAATTCAGAAATATATTTTTGTGCTACCAACTTAGTTTGAATCTATGGAGTCACACTCAAAAGAAGTTTCTGACTGATCATGTAGTTGATTAATGATTGAGAATTATTCAAGGCTTAATCATTAATTCGATTGATGGTTAACCTTATACAAAAGTTGCACTAAATTTATTCATCAAGTATTAGTAAATTAATAAAAATTAATTAGTAATTAGATTATTAATTAGTTCAATTTGATTGAGCAAAGAGGATTAAATAAAATCTAATTGAATTAGATTCAATTAGATTTGATCCGATTAGGTTATGAGATGACTTAATCGCTAAAAAGAATTATCTCTGATTTGATCAGGACTTTGGTTCAATCAATTCTTAATTTGATTAAAATTTGATTAAAAATTTATAAATTTAATTAGATTAGATTTTATTTATTTTATTTGGACTAAATCAGATATGATTTGGTTTGGATTCAAATAAAGAAATAAAGAGTCTATATAGGATTGGACTCTCGTTCCCTTGTGCCTCCCAATTTGCACGCCATATTTCCTCATGCACAAAAGTTTTTGCATAAATTTTTTCACACCAAAGAGATCTTCTCCCTCTCTTTCTCACATCCAAATATGGAAAAAATCTGATATTATATGGTGTGTTCAAATTTGATTTGAATGGGATACCATATAAGATAAGGTTTGACCTTGTCTACAACTTTTGCCACCCATGCCTTCTTTTCCCTTTATTTTGTATGACAATATGAGGGATTTTACCATGAAAAATCAGATAGAGATCTGATTCCATGTGAAAGAAGTTATTTGGGGTGTCCCATATTTTTTGAATGTGGAATTAAAAGGAAAGAGGCGACAATGTATGGAAGAGTCCAAACATTGTTGGACTCTTCATCCTACCTTATTACATGTTGAAATAAATAGGGATTTATTTTGTTTTTGTGCATGTAAGAGGAAGAAAGAAGTCTCATGTGAAGGAGCATGGTAGTGAAAAAGAAGAGGAGAGTCCTCTTCTCTTGGGTTAGTGCAAAACCTGATTTCTAGGGTTTCTACCTCAGGGTTTGGAAAGAGAGAAAAATATGAGAAAAATTATTTTCTTCTCTATCTTTCTTTTATCTCTTTATCTCTTTCAGAAGTCCATCTTCAATCTCTAAAAAATTTTAGAGATTTGAAAAAAAGATCCAGATCAGTCAAGAAGGCTTTACGCGAACTAGTATTCCTGAGAAGACGATCAGATCGGAGCTTTAAATAAATTTTTCGTAGAGGTGGACGTATGTGCGGCTATAAACAACCAGCAAAGATTATCTTCACCATATATCTCAGCAGCAGTGATCATTGACCATGCTCAGTTATCGAGTTTTGAACTCAGATAGGTGTAGGTCTGATATACTGCTTACATCATACATGCAGATTTTATCATATGATTATTTCAGATTTTATATACAACATATCATTCATAGATCTTAGAGTAGATTGATTTGATGATTAGATACATGTATGTTAGATTATTTGATTAATCTATTTACTTTCACTGTAATTTATTTTAAAAAAATTTGAAATACATGCATGAAATTGCCTATATTTTCCAACAGTGGTATCAGAGCCTAGGTTTGCTATGACATTTATATATACATATTAAATATAATTTTAATTTTATTTAAATCTATATGTGATATCTTTGATCTGAATTTAATCAATGGTAGATCGCACAAACTGATATAAGGTTGTCCTGCTGTAGGTTTACCCTTATGGTGAACAGATTATCCTAGTTTGTGCTAATCTTTGATGAAATATATTTTTATGTATTGCATGTGATGTTTATGATCTGATTTAGATGTGATCTAAGATTATGATCAGATCTAATATAATTTAAATTAGATCTAAATTCATGCATATATGATATGTGATTAGATTAGATGGTCTGATTACAAGTACTTAGATTGGATTGATCATCAGGCCATCCGGTCATAGGAGTAAGAAAGATTTAGAGGTCCTCTCTTCTCATTCGATGGGTACTCTTATAGCATATAGGGATGCCATGTGATTAGATCCCATGAAGAAGAATGCGAAAGAAAGAACTTATTTTCCTTAAAATTTTAGATCATGAAATCCTATGCTTTTATATATGATACAATGTTATATGAAAAATAAAATATCTAATCTATATGATTAAAATTATTTTAATCATAAAAAATAAAATTTAAATCATAAAAAATTTTAGATATGATCTAAAAATTTTATGATTGATTTTATTTTAAGATTATATAAAATTTTTAGATCTAAAATGTGCTCACACAATTACTGAGCTGACCCAGTTTTGAACTGAGTTGACCCAGTCCCTTGTATAGTTGGCTCAATTTGATTGAGTCAATCTAGTTTCAGAATAAAAAATCTTTGCATAATATTTGTTATAAATTATTTATAAAATAAAAAATTAAAATTATTTCAAATCTAAACCTAAATCCATGTTGATGCTGAACTTAATTGAGAATTAAGTGTAGAATCGATTAGATCTAAAATTATGATTTAAGATCTAATGATATTGCATAGAATACGGGGGCATGGGTTAACTCAAATCAGTCCTTTTAATTGGGTTAGATCTAAGATTAGAATCAAAGAATTAATTGACTATGTAGAAAATTAATTAAGTCTAATCAAATATTGAATTAGATTAATTAGAATTTCTCTAATATAATAGTTGTAGATGGTTAAGTCCATATATTTGATTAGACCAAATAGATCTTGATTATAGCTTAGTGGTTGAATCCGAATCATTAGATTGGTCAAATCAAAACTAATTAACCAATTGATGTCTAAGATAAGTTTGACATTTTGATCGATGATTTTTAATTGAGAGCGGCTTACCTGACCATTTCGATGGTGTCTAAGGCAAGCTTAGTAGACCCTCCCACCGATCTCACTTATCTGGCCAATTTGGTAGATTATGTCTTGATTAGATCGCTAAATAATTCGAGTTGACCTATGCCATTAAGGTTGATCAGTGTGACAGATCTAGGTGCCATTTCAACCAGCATGACTACGATCCAATTCAATGACTTGATGAAATCAGTGGGAGGATTATGATTTACTGGTTGATCTCTTCTCATCTCTTCTTTAAACTAATTATCAAATTTTTAAATTATTAGATTTGTAAAAATGAGCTAGTTATGAAAATAACTAGATATAGTCTCTCATTAAGTTGGGTGATAATGAGTCTATTAGTATGATGATAATTGAAGGCCCAAAGGTCTGATGTTCATCTACTATTGAAATTATCATTCATAATATGATGACTTAGTCAAGTCTCTCTGTCAAGTGGTTAGGTTAGTTGATCAAAGTCAGACCTAGTTATTTGATAGTTGGATTCATAAGTATGATCATGTTAATGGTTGGACCTAATCAGGGCTTGCAGAGAAGATTAAAGTCAACTAAAAAGTTATCTAGGGCTAAATTAATTACTAAAATAATTGGTTAAGAACCTACCCATAAATGTAGATGGGTGAGCTGACCAAAGTCGGACTCATGTGTAGTCTGTGTGGATTCTAGTACCCACTAAAAAATTAAAATAATTCTTCGGATTGGAGGTAGAGGCTACCAGTTCGACCAAAATAATGAGAGAACTTTTAGACTAAAGTCTAGGTCTTTAGGCTTAATCAATTCACAAATATAGAGGTCTTGTATTTTTCTTTCAATTATGGCTAGATATCTATTGCTCTGTTTACTGTTTGACAGTAACTTATTTATAGGATCCAACACCTGAAGTTTTCACATCCAACACATGTGATGCGATCAAAGGCACTTATCAGAAGTGGCCAAATAATCAAATCACCATATGGTATTTTTGATAGTAATGAAGAATATGAATTTAGTTATAAATTCGATGATGCTCAGTGGAAGAAAATTCTTCAAATATTGAAGGAGTTCTTTTACACCTCTGAAGATGTATCTTCAGTGAGACAACAATCCTTTATGAAAGAAAAGAAAAAAAAAGTGCAAAAAAGTTATGCTTGGGCTGAGGAGCCCGAACTGACAAAAGGAGTCTAAGGTTAGCATAGTCTGGCAGAGTTCCTTGATCCGAACAGGCTAAAGAAGAGAAATCAGCAAGAATTACTGGACAAGATACTTATATGATAACATCTTTTGATTTCTCTATCTATGACACTACTATCTGGATATTGAATATCGAAGTTCATACAAATTGATGCAACGACTTCAGGTTAGTAGAAGTTTGAAAACAGTAAGAGATTTCTGAACGTTGGAGTTGGAAGTTATGTTTCAATCCTGATTTTAGAAATCATCAAGTTTATTTTCAATTCTAACAATATCATTTTAGTGATTATCACTATTATCTAATGATTTTTGTGATATCATTATGAATGATATCAAAATCATGTGTGAACAACTGAGAAATGATATTTATGAATTGTCACAGCCTATTAGTGTACTGTATACAACAAACAAACTCTTTAGAATAGATAATATCATGGAAGCCTATTTTTAGTAATTTAGGCTTGATTATATAAATAGAAATAGGATCAACAGGAGATAATTCTTAAAGTCAATGATTGTAAATCATTGTCAACCTGTCAATCCTATCTCCTTAGTAAGATGACCAAGTCACCTTTTGTTGGAAAAGGAGAATGAGCTAATCATGTTCTGAATCTTATACATACTGATGTATTGGATCTACAAATATATTTATCATAAATTTAAATTATTTAAAATATTCAAATAATTTTTAATAAAATAAAAAATAAACTAGAAAGAGCATTGAAACTCTTCAGTCAGATCAATGAGGAGAATGCCTTTCTAGTGAGTTTTTGATATATCTAAGAAGAGAATATGATTCTCTCTTAGTGAAATCAACTTTATTAGACATAGTTCGATCCATGATGAAGTTTACAAGTCTACCAGTCTTCTATTAAGGTTATGCTCTGGAGACTACTTGTCATGTTCTCACTTGGATTTCGAATTAATCAATCGTAAAGACTCCATATGAGATATGGACTAGGCATAAGCTGATACTTTCTTACCTTAAGATTTGGGAGTATTTATTTTATGTCAAGCATTTGTAGATCGATTAGCTGGGATCTCGATCTTATAAATATTATTTTATAGGATATCCCAAAGAATCTAGGGATATAACTTCTACCATGCTAAAGAACAAAAATTGTTTAGCATTCTTTTTAGAAAAAGAGTATCTTGGTGAAGATATCTATGCCTTTAATGTGGAACTTATGAAGTTTGATAGATAGAAAAACCAACACAAACTAGTGAACCCATAGAATTGGATTTGATTAGATCAAACTCGAAATCTGTTATAAAAACACCATTAAGGAGATCCGGTAGAGTATCACATCCGTCGGATAGATACTTCGATTTCTAGTTTTGGGACATGATCCTGTTGAACTCGATGAGAACACCAAAGATCTGATCACCTACATGAATGCCATGCAGAGGTCCGATTCTGATTAGTGGCTTGGAGCCATAAAGTCCAAAATGAAGTCTATGAAGGTCAACAGTGTATGGACACTCGTTGATCCACTTGAAGGGATAAAATTCATAGGGTATAAGTGAATCTTAAATAGCATCAGAGAGTGCAGATGAGAAGGTAAAAACCTACAAAACTCTTCTGATTATCTAAGGATATTGTCAATATTATGGTATTGACCATAATGAGATAATTTTCTCCTGTGGCAATACTAAATATTTCAGAGATTGGAATATGCATTTAGATAAGTGATCCAAATGCATAGCTTCATTGAAAACAAAGAAGAATTATGCAAATACAAATGGGTTAATAGTTTGTGAATGTATTACTTGTTTTGTATGTGAATAAAATTCTCTTAATCGGGAATGACATTCTTACATTATAGAAATAAAGGTTTCGCTATTATCATAGTTCTCCATAAAGGACTTGAAAAAAGTATCTCTCATCCTAGAAATGAAGATCTATAGAGATAGATCTAAGAGGCTGCTTAGATTTTTTTAGTCCAACATATATAAGGTGTTTATGAGTAAAATTTGTTCTATCATGTATATTATATATAAAATTAGATATGGTATACTCACTAGGGGTAGTGAGTGGATACTTGCAAGATCTGGATAAGAATCACTAGAAGGTCATCCTTATGTATTTGAGAAATACTAAGGATCGTTGATTTGGTTATTAAGAATCTGACTTAAAACTTGTAGAGTATGACTCTAATTTTTAGTTAGACATAATAATAGCAAGAACGTGTCGGAAGACATCCTTATCCTAAATAATGGAGCAATCTGCTGAAAAATTTCAAGTAAAAAAATATGATCAATTCAATTTGCAAGGCTGAATACATTGCAGCATCTGATGTTTGCAAGGAAGCTATGTGATTGTAGAGGTCCATTGACAAGCTAAGAGTGGCACCCTCCAATAACAGTTCTGCTATATTGTACAGCATCGAGTCATAGCTCATGCCTTGGAGCCGAAGTTTCATTAACTTACTAAGTATTTTGCATCGCTATCACCTTATTTGAAAAATCTGTTAAAATAACGTCGAACTTTAGAAGATCGACAAAAAGGAGAACGTGACCAACCCATTTACTAAAGCCTCAGTATCTAGGAGTTCTGAGATGATAAATGAAGATGGATATACGATACTATACTGATTGACTTTAGTCCAAGTGAGAGTTGTTGGAAAATATATCTTAGAGTCAATCGTTTGACGATTGTGCTAATTATAAATGTATATAAATTGATCAATAATAAAAGTTATTTGATCTTTTTCATCACAAGGTTACATCTTCTAACGAACTCCTATATTGTAATGAAGTCTTTAGGATTACTTTGATTGATAAAGAAAGATTTATTGCGTAATCCTTAAATTGATTCACTACCAAATGATACGCTATTACTAGGATGATAGCGATATTAAGTGTAGGTCGTTGTGTGCCATATGCGTTGGTTGTCCTTATAACCAAATGGTATGGAGAACTGGTATGGCATGCAAATAAGATGTAGGAGTACATCATCACTGAATGTGACCAAATGCAGAGTACTCTGCTGTCAAGGGTAGCTCGTGAAGCGTATGGTATAAGTGTCCCTCCAATCTGAGATCGCCACGATGACTTACAAGCAACTTACTGTACTTTGGTGCCAAACTATCTGAATTTATAATTCAGTGATGGAAATTTCTGGATGCAGTCAAGTACTTGTCAAGTCAGTGTGTGAGTCAAGATGGGATTGACCCCTCCAAATTAGTAAGAGTTAATGTATAAATGTATTTCAATTTAGCAAAATCTGAGCTCGGATAATTCATGTGATAGATTTGAAAGATTAAATACAACGTGGATGACTTATCTAGGATTGACAATTAAATTTAGATCATCATTGAGCATTAGGGTTAAAGGGATGAATTATATGATAACTATACGTCGGTAGGTTCTTGAATGTTGCTTCGCCATCATTCGACCTATCCGGATGTCGGGTCATCATTGCCAGATGGTTACATCAATTGATTTAGGAATATGGTCCTATGCTATCGACTTAGATTTGAACCTATGGGGTCACACTCAAAAGAAGTTTCTGATGATTATGTGGTTGATCAACGATTGAGAATCATTCAAGGACTTAATTGTCAATTCGATTGATGGTTAACCTAATATAAAATTGTACTAAATTTATTTACCAAGTATTAATAAATTAATAAATAATTAATTAGTAATTAGATTACTAATTAGCTCAATTTGATTGAGTAAAGAGGATTAGGTTTGATCCGATTAGGTTATGAGATGACCTAATCGCTAAAGGAGAATTATCCCTGATTTGATTAAGATTTAGTTCAATCAATTTTTAATTTGATTAAAATTTGATAAAAATTTATGAACCTAATTAATTGGATTTCATCTATTTTATTTGGACTAAACTAGATGTGATTTGGTTTAGATTCAAATAAAAAAATAAAGAGTCCATATAGGATTGGACTCTCCTTCCCTTGCACCTCCCAATTTGCATGCCATATTTTCTCATGTACAAAAAGTTTTTGCATGAGATTTTTCCACACCAAAGAGGTTTTTTCCCTCCCTTTTCATGTCCAAATATGAGTAAAATCTGATATTATATGGTATGTTCAAATTTGATTTGAATGGGATACAATATAAGATAAGGTTTGACCTTATCTATAACTCTTGCCACCCATGCCTTTTCTCTTTATTTTGTGCAACAATATAGAAATTTTATCATGGAAAACCAGATGGAGATCTGATTCCACATGAAAGGAAGTTATTTGGGGCATTCCATATTTTTTGGATGTGGAATTGAAAGGAAAGAGGCGACAATGTATGGAAGAGTCCAAACATTGTTGGACTCTTCACCCTACCTTGTTACACATTGAAATAAATATGGATTTATTTTGTTTTTGTGCATGTAAGAGAGAAGAAAAGGAGCTCTTCTTGTTGAAGGGGTTGAGACATGGGTTCTTGATGTGAAAAAAAAAGAGGAGAGTCCTCTTCTCTTGGGTTAGCGCAAAACCTGATTTCTAGGTTTTTACCTCAGGATTTGGGAAGAGAGAAAAATATGAAAAAAATTATTTTCTTCTCTATCTTTCTTTCACCTCTTCATCTCCTCCAAAGTCTATTTTAATCTTTAAAAAAATTTAAAAATTTAAAAAAAAGATCCAGATCAGCCAAAAAGAAGGTCTTCGTATGAACTAGTATTCTCGAGAAGACTGATCAGATCGGGGCTTCGAGTGGAATTTTCATAGAGATCGGATATATATGCGGCTATGAGCAACAAGCAAGGATCATCTTCACTATATCTTTCAGTAGTGATGATTGTTGACCCACCTCAGATATCGAGTTCTGAACTCAGATAGGTGTAGATCTGATCTACTGCTTATATTCATATATGCAGATTTTATCATGTGATTATTTCAGATTTTATATACAACATATCATGTCATAGATCCCAAAGTAAGTTGATTTGATGATTAGATCATTTGCATGTTAGATTAATTTGATTAATCTATTTACTTTCTACTATAATTTATTCAAAAAAAATTTTAAATACATGCATAAAATTGCCTACATTTTCCAACATCGCCTCACTTAATCGTTTCATCTCTAGATCGGCTGAGAGATATTTGCCTTTCTTCCAAACCCTCAAGTTGCCGAGGGACTTCCAATGGACAATTGAGTATCGAAAGCATTTGTGGAGTTAAAGCAGTTTCTTAGCTCGGCACCCTTGCTTACTGTTGCGGCTTGTTTCTGATTGATACTAGAAGACAAGGAAATAAGGCACTGGAGCAACCTGTAAAAAAGTCCGGGCTAGAGGATTGTGCTCGGATGAGGACCCTCCGATGCTTAAGTCAAAATGTATAAAAAAGAAGCAGAGTTTTAGCTCTCTAAGATGGATTAGTTATCTAGATCCTCGAGGTTTGAGTATTTATAAAGGAGATGGCTGTGTAACCATTCTTAGAAGATAGGCTAGCTAAATTCGGTATGATTATTTGATTATGATTCTCGGGATCAAACGGTTATCCCTGAAAGGTTCTCAAGATCAAGCGGTTATACCCAAATAGTATTGACAGCTATGGCCACCTGGGGCCTATCTTTTGAATCTGAGCCTGATCAATTTGCTTTCGAGAAGAGATAGAGAGTATGGTGTGTCGACTAGGAGTTAGGACTGATAGTTTTTCGATTAAAATTCGGTTAGAAGGATTGATCCAGAAGACTAACCGACTCACAGTTGTTACGCTGACCAGAGATTGTTCTGATATACAAGCCATGTAGAGATCGGATGCAACTGGAGATCGACCAGCAAACTCTCTGACCAAGGGTCGGATCAAATCTTTTCCATCCAAAAATTGGATAAAGAGCTATCTGACTAGGAGTCGAATCAAAGACTAATCGATCAAAGGTTGGACCAGGCACACACCAACTAAGGGTTGGATGAGTCATAATTAATCATGTGACTGCACTGCTTAAGATATGCAATCCAACTTGCTCTTTTAGATCAGAAGTTGGATCAAAAATATGCCGATGAGAGGTCGAACAGAATAGCCTCCAACTAAGGGTCAGGACAGATATTTGTCGACTAGGGGTCGGACAATTGACAACAATTAGGCTGCTTGAAAGGTGCTGATATAGACCTGATGGATCATAATAGGATTGAATCTTCACACATCATCAGTTCATTCCAAATTGCTCCTAACAGATACCCCCTACTTCCTAATCCAAGCTTTGGTCGGGCTATGGGAGTATTTATCTTGGCATTCTGAATGGTCAGAGATGTGAAGAGCTTTCTTTTTAAACCAAATATCTGCATGCAGTTTTTTAGATGAAAAAAGTTATCGAACTAATAATGAAATTTTCAAAATCTGCACAGACACCACTCTTCTTAGCTAAGACACATTAAATGTGGAGACCATCGGCCAGCTCTGAGCTAATGAAGGCTTAACGTGTGGTCCATTTTAGGAATTCATACCAACTTGACATCCTTCGAGAGATGTGCATCCTTTTACTTAAAGGGGTGGCTTCCTTTATTTTATTTTCTCTTACCCATTGATTTCTACGAAAACCTTTCTCCCTTTGCCATTTTTCTTGCCTCGAAGCTTCCATAGTCAGTTTTTCTCCTTTCTCCATCGTGTGAAGAGCTCTCGGAAGGTAGTCATTTCCTCTTAATCGTTTACTCAAAGGTAAGTCCCTCTTACCTTCTTTTAGGTCTTTCTTCCTTTTATTTCATCTTAGATTTCTGTCTCCATGGCGGGTTCCGAAAGCTCGATGAGTGAGAGACCCGTGTGAGAGAAAATGAAGAATCCGAAAAATCCTAAGTCCAAAACCAACCCTTTGGTCGAACTTGGTGAGATCCAATCCGAGTTTTGACCTTAAGTGACCTGGAGTTGCTCCGAGCCCAATACTCTATTCCAAACAAATTCCATCTTGAACTTTCTGATTCTGTTGCTAGAGTTCACATTCCACCTCAAGACTGATTAACGATGTATGAGAAAAATCTACGAGCAGATCTTATGTTTTCTATTTTTCTTTTTATTTTTGAGCTTTTTAGGTTCTATGGATTGCTTTCTGCGCTGTATCCCCAAACTCTTTTAGATATATCATAGGATTTCTTGTTCTTTACTCTCGGACGGGAGTTCGACCTTCGATTCCTCTTTTTCGAGCTTTCTTCACACGGAAGAAACATCCATACACCAATTGGTTGTATGTTTCCTCCCAGAGGGGTATTTCTTCTTTGGTCTCTAACGCTCCTTCATCCATTCATGGATGGAAGAGCTATTTCGTTTTTGTTTCTTATGCTTTGATAGACGACTAAGAGCTTCCAGACTGGGCCAAATCGAAGCTTCATCCTTGAAGCCCGTAGAGTTGAGTGTCGAGGAAAGAAAGGACTTAGGGATCTCCTGAATCGCAATGCTCCTCATCTAGATGAGCTTTTGTCTGATGAATCTTTTTTCTCAGCAGGACTTTCCTCTAATGAACCTAGGAGTGAGTGGGGTCGTTTATGCTTCTTTTCTCTCTTCTTTATATATATATCTCTTTAACCCAATATTTGTTGAACAATTGAAGAAATGGAATCCTCGATAAAGGATATTGTAAAATTGAAGGCCTCTCTTCCACAAAAAAGAAGACTCGGATTGTCGGAACCAAGAGAAAGAAAAAGTTAAAATCTGCTGAGTCCAGTCAAGAGCTTGCCACTGTCGATCAAGCATTCTCTTTCAAGGTTGGAGTAGTCTTGGCAACACCTGCACCAACTTCGACCCTGACTGTCAACTTTCGAGAAGGGATCGTCGAGCGATCTCTACCTTCCAAGACCTTTGCTCGGACAGGATCTTCTAAGAAGGCCGATGATGATGAGACCCTTTCCGACGATATTCTGAAAGGTCTATTTTTTCAAGACTGGAAGGCAGTCCAAAAAACTATCAAAAACTCTATAATTCTAGCAGAGTTGGAGCAGATAGACAGGATGAGCACTTTCAGTCTGAGGAAGCTATCTTTGACTATGGGTCACCAAGTATAGCATTTATCCTATCACCTATTTTTTCTTCTTTTTATCATCATACTTCCTCTGACTTAGTCGATTTGAAATGTAGCTGCTCCATGTTCTTGTCAACCTATTAGACTGCTCGATTAGGGAGGCACAGACATGAGAGGTCGAGAAGAAAGCTAAGATGGATGCCCAGGTAGCTCAGATAAAAATTAAAAAACTAGAGGCTGAGGTCAAGAATCTCCAGGGGGCCCTCGGGCAGGTAGAGTTCGATCTCGTCCTCACCCTGAAAAAGAAGAAAGAGGTGGAGAGAAGGACTGAAGAGCACATTCAAGATGTCAAGGCTCTTCCATTGAGGAATTCAAGGCATCACCTACCTTCACTGAGGAGATGGCTAGAGCGGTTGAGGTATTCAAGGCATATGAGGAATACCGTGACTGCCATGTGGCCTTCAACGAGAAGATTTTTCATCAGGCTCACAAAGAAGGCTGGGTCGACTGTCAAAAGTCGATAGAGGAGGAGCATCCAGAGCTTGATCTTGCCTTCTTGGACTATGAAGATGAAGATGGTGAGGAAGTTCACTCTGCCTCTGAGCTCCCCATTTTCGAGAAGGAGAATATTACTGAGCCGTCCTCCTCTTCAACTACTGATGCAGGTCTCTCCGAGCCTCCTTTGGATACAACTCCCCAAAAGAAGGTCAGGGATTGAATACGGGATTGAATACTTATACTTTTTGCCCCCTTCCCCTTTTTTTTTATCTCTATAAAAAAAAACTTTCATTTAATGAAATAAAATTATGAGTTTTTTGAATTCACCACTTTCAATTGCTTGCATAGTTGGCGAATGATGTTTGTGACGTCAGCCCGATAGCTGTTGCTTTCTTACTGGCTACTCCTCTTTCTTCGATGATGGCAGTCAAAATTAAAGCTCACATCTAGAGTTTGGAGAAAAAACTTAAGTTTTTCGAAGAAAAGACTGCCAATCGAAAAAAGAGACTTCAAAAGAAACTTGATGAGACTGAGAAAAAAATCGATAGACTTCAACAGGAGATTCGGCGAGGAGTTGTAGCATGAAGCACCAAGAAGGCATGATTGGTTGAAGAGATGGAGAGAATATCCGACGCAGCGGAAAAGCAGTCCTGGGGCATGGTGACAAAATTAACCGTATATCATCGTCAGCTTAACTCTGCCCATGGAGAAATCCATACCTTGGAGTCCCTAATTAAGTACAAAAAATTTGGATGGATGAGGTCCGAGCGGATATTGCAACTTCAAGATAAACTTCACAATGCCAAAGAGAAAATTTCAAAGTTGCAAAAGATGTTGAATAGCAAGAAGATCGTCGTCACTCTCAAAGACGTACAACAGCGAGGTATTCAAGTGACTGCTCCCATCACCGACGTCATCTCAAAAGAGTCTCTTCTGATCTCCCATGATGAAAGATCTCGATCGGGAGAGCGGGAATCAGAAGGTCGATCTCCGACAAGAGAAGAAAGAGCTTCTTCTTCCTGTTCTTATGAGCAACTAATGGACAGTTTTCAATCAATGATTTACACGACCTTTGCTATCGGGTACCATTCCGGCTATGATTTTTATTGGAATGCAATTCGAATTTTATACCCACAACTTGATCTGTCTGAGCTGCCCAATCCCAAGATGGATATGGAAGATGCTATGATGTAGCTACACGAAAAACAAGGGAATACTTATATATTTTTTCAAATTTGTGATTCTCCGCAGAGTGCGGTGCTTCAAAGATCTTGATAACGGGAAAATTTTCGAAGTTGACGAAGTGCAACCAACCGACGATGCCCCACCAGTCGAGTAGTCAACTTTTTCTTTTTGTAATGTCAAAAAAAGAGCTGACTAGACTCTTGTAAACACCTTGTGTTGGAATAAAGTAATAACTTTTGCCAACCATGCATTTATATATATATATTTTTTTCTGTTGTTATTTTTTGAATTACGCTGACTCCGTATGGTTGCTGTAAAATGTAAAACCTTCATCTTAATAAAATTTCAATCTTCATAATGCTACCCTCTTACTCTCGAGTTTGAGAATCAGACTGAGGGAGTAGCTATATGACGCAAGTCCTCAGGTAATGTACTGATACCTTCTTTTTGCCTTCAATACTAGAATAGGGATAGTTATAGTCGATCTCAGACTTTTAAAATTTCTAGACCGACCAAAGATCGAGTTTAAACATAAGCCGACCAAAGGCTTTTAACATGTCAAGGCCGATCAAAAGTTGAGTTTAAATTTAAGTCGATCAAAGGCTTTTAATATCTCAAGGTCGATCAAAGGTCGAGTTTAAATATAAACCGATCACAGACTTTTAATATCTCAAGACCGATCAAAGATCAAGTTTAAATATAAGTCGATCAAAAACTTTTAACATTTCAAGGCTGATCAAAGGTCGAGTTTAAATATAAGCCAATCACAAATTCTTAACATCTGGAGGCTGATCAAAGGTCGAGTTTAAATATTAACCGATAAAAAATTTTTAATATCTCAAAGCCGATCAAAAGCCGATTTTTAATGAAAGCTAATCACAAGCTTTTAATATCTCAAGATCGATCAAAGGTCGAGTTTAAATATAAGCTGATCAAAGGCTTTTAACATTTCAAAGCCGATCAAAGGCCGAGTTTAAATATAAGCTGATCAAAGGCTTTTAACATCTCGAGGTCGATCAAAGATCGAAGTTTAAATATAAGTCGATCAAAGATTTTTAATATCTCGAGGTCGATCAAAGGTCGAGTTTAAATATAAACTAATCAAAAATTTTTAATATCTCAAGATCGATCAAAGGTTAATTTTTAATATAAATCAAATATAAATTTTTAATATCTCAAGGCCGATCAAAGGTCAAGTTTAAATATAAACCAATCAAAGACTTTTAACATCTCGAGACCGAATAAAAGTCGAGTTTAAATATAAACCAATCAAAGACTTTTAACATCTCGAGACCGATCAAAGGTCTATTTTAAATATAAGTCAATCAAACACTTTTAAGATCTCGAGGCTGATCAAAGATTGAGTTTAAATATAAATCAATCAAAGACTTTTAAGATTTTGAGGACGATCAAAGATCAAGTTTAAATATAAACCGATCAAAAGCTTTTAATATTTCGAGATCGATCAAAGATCGAGTTTAAATATAAGCCGATCAAAAGTTTTTAACATCTCGAAGCCGATCAAAGGCTGAATTTAAATATAAGTCAATCAAAGACTTTTAACATCTCGAGGATGATCAAAAGTCAAATTTAAATATAAAGACTTTTAATATCTCGAGACCGATCAGAAGTTAAGTTTAAATATAAGCTGATCAAAGGCTTTTAACATCTCGAGACTGATTAAAGGTCAAGTTTAAATATAAGCCCCTCATTTGTATTACTCTCACTTATATATGGAAGGACCGACGTTGACAAATTGGAGCATTCATTCATGCATATGCTTCAGTAAAATTACAATATCACTGATAATATATGCGGAGGTTAGCTGAGTTCCACGGTCTTTGGAGTGGAGTTCCATCAAGCTGTCTTAGTTTATAAGTTTCAAGGCATACCATCTTATCTACTTGATAAGGATCTTTTCAATTAGGCGATAGCTTTCCTTGCTCTGTAGGCTATGAGACTTCGGTGCGCCGCAGCACCAGATCACCAACTCAGAATTTCTTAGACTTGACTCGAAAATTATAGTATTTGGCCACCCTTTGTCGGTAGGAGGCCATTTGCATGGCAGCTTGTTCCCTACTCTTCTCAACCAGATCAAGGTTGGTTCATAACCATTCAGAGTTGGTATCCTTATTGTACTCTTCGACCCTGAGGGAAGAAAATTCGATCCTAATCGGTATAACTGCTTCGATTCCAAATGCAAGCTTGAATGAAGTTTCTCTGATCGAAATCCTTTGAGTTGTTTGGTATGCCCATAGCATATGAAATAGCTCACCCACCCAGGACCCCGCAGTCCGATTAAGCCTAGCCTTCAGGCCTTGCAAGAGAGTCCTATTCATTACTTCAGCCTCCCTATTTGCTTGTAGGTGTCCAACTGAAGTGAAGCATTGTTCAATTCCAAGGTCTTCACAGAATTTTTGAAGTCAGGAGCCACTAAACTACCTGCCATTGTTAGTTACCAGTGCCCTCAGGAGACCATAGCGACAAATAATGGACATTCAAATGAAATCTTTAACCATAGCCTCTGTTATACGAGCTAGGGGCTCGGCCTCCACCCACTTTATGAAGTAATCAATGGCCACCAAGAGGAATTTGTGCTGACCTGAGGCTTGAAGAAAGGAACCCAAAATATCCATTTCTCACTGAGCAAAAGGCCATGGAGCGGTGATAGGAGCAAGGGCACCACTGGTTGATACTGAATATTGAAAATCCTTTGACAGCGATCACATCTTCTGACAAAATTGGAGGCATCCTTTTGCATCGAAGGCCAATAATAGCCTTACCGGAGGATTTTGTAGGAAAGAGTCTTTGCACCCAAATAACTTCCATAAATCCTCTCGTGGACCTCTCTTAGTGCATAGTCTGCTTCGGATGGTCACAGACATCTCAGAAGCGGGAGAGAGAAGGATCGCTTATACAGCAAAGGGTCAATCCAGCAAGGCTCTTCTTCAATCTGTTGAACAGCTAGATGTTCTTCCAAGCTTGAATTTTTCAATATCTTGATGTAAATTTTTTTTTGAAATTCGGATGGTAGAGAGGCTGCTAGCTTTGACAGCATATCTGCCCACGTATTTTATGTTCAAGATACCTGTTGGATATTAAAGCTTAGAAAAGATGTGGTCAGTTCTCTTATCTTTTCGAGATACCTCTTCATGTTTTTCTCCCGAGCTTCATATCCATCCTTGATTTATCCTATTACCAGTTAAGAGTCACTGAAGACCTTCAAGTATTTGGCTCTCATATCCTTTGCAAGTCTGAGCTCGACAATTAAAGCCTCATACTCTGCTTCACTGGTGGTGGCTGAAAATTCAAACCACAGAGCGTACTCAACCACATCACCTTCTGGCCCGATTAAAATGATCCCAGCTCCTAATCCCGATGAATTGGAAGACCCATCCACATGAAGAATCCATTGGTTTTCAGGATCAGAGTTCATATTTATTTGTTCCTCTAGCGCTGTTGAGCTACTCTCTGCAGCCTCCGAACCCTCCTCATCAGGGATGGTGCATTCAAGGATAAAGTGTTGGGATGCTAGGGGTTTCATGCATGCATTTCAAAAATTTTTAGTAGAAAAATATTAGATTAAACTATTTAATCTACAAATACATGTATAAGATCTAATCTTAAAACTTTTACAAACAGATCTGTGACATGAATTTATATGCATAAAAATCTAAATTTAAAATGACAAGCATGTAAACCAAAAATAGCATTTAGTAATAAATCTAATCTACCATTTCTAGGATTTCGAATCTAATACCTAAGCATGGATAGTCAAACTCCATGATCGAGAATATAGATCTAAAAATTTTTTTTGATCACTCGTAGCCGCACAAGCATCCGACCTCTACGGATGGTCTACACGAAGTCCCTCGGATCGATCAGCCCTCTGCGGGAGTGCTAGCTCGCGCAGTCGACTTTTGATAGCAGATCTGACTTGATCTTCTTCTTCGATCACCTTGGACCTTTTTGATATCGAAGATAGATCAGAGAAAAATGCTGGATAGTGGAAAAAAATTTGATGAAGACTCTCTTTTCTTTGATTTTTTTCCTCACCCAAAAACCTAGAATAGTTCTAGGTATCTCACCCGAAAGGAGAACGGTCTCCTCTTTTGTTCACATCAAGGAAGAAAGAAAACCACCCAAACCTCATACCCTAAAGAAAGATTTTGGTCCCTCTTTCTCTCTGATATCTCACAGTGAAAAGCTCTCTCTTGTTGGCATATAAAATTATGACCTTTTAATGGTTGTCGCACAAACCAGGTAAGACAGGATAAGAGCTGAAGTTTGTTGCAATTTAAACCATTTTAAATTTCAATTTGACTCTAACTTTTTCTTGTTGGGAATAGTATCCCAAAGCCAATCATCAGCCTGATGACGGTTGTGCTCATTTTTGTATTTGTACATGAATTATGAATTAATAAAAATTATTTTGATATTTTTTATCATAAAATATTTCATCTTCTAATGAACTCCTATGTTGTGGTGAAGTCCTTAGGACTATTTAGACTCGATAAAGGAGGATTTATCGTTTAGTCCTTAAATCTGTTTGCGACCAAATGATACATTATTACCAAGGATGATAACGTTTATCAAGCATAGATCGTTGTGTACCATATAGGTTGGTTGTCCTCTTAACCAATGAGTGTGGAGACACTGGTATGGCATACAGGTGAGATGTAAGGATACATCTGCACTGAACGTGACCAACTCCGGAGTTATTTCTGCTGTCAAGATTTGCTCTGATGGAATATGGATATAAATATCCCTCCGACCTGAGACCGCCACGATGACTTGCAAGCAACTCACTGCACTTAGGCACTGGACTACCTGAACTTTTAATTCAGTGACGGAAGGCTGCTGGGTGTAGTCAAGTACTTGACTTGTCGGTGTGTGTGTCAAGATGGGATTGACCACTCCAGTTTAGGAGCTGTGTACAGTTGTGTTTCAATTTAGCAAAATCTTAGCCAGGATAGTCCTTGTGAGGAGTCACAGGACTGTTTGAGTTGAGCACAATTCGGATGATCTAATCAGGGTTGACAGTTTAACCCTGAGTCATCCTAAACACAGAGGTCAAAAGGATGAATTATACAGTAACCATATTCACGTAGGTTCTGAGTGTTGCGATTGTGACTTTTCGACCTATCCGATCGTCGGGTACCATTGCTAGATGGTCACTTCGATTAGTACAGGAATTGGTTCCTGTGCTACCGACTTAGCTTCGAACCTGTAGGATCACACACATTAGAGGTTCCTATCTGATCTGATGGCTGATGTAGAATCCTAATGCTTGTGAACTATGAGTCCTACGTGTCTGAGACTCTGTGATTGAGAATTAGGATTCTTTGATAATGAGTCCCACACTTTATGGGTACCCGGGTCAAGAGTCCCACTGGTTGGGACTTTTCAATCAGGGTTACATATCAATGAATTCTGATGTCCGATTGCCCATTGGATTTGGACTCAGTATTTATGAGAGATTTAATTAGTAATTTGATCATTAATTAACTCAATTTGATTGAGTAATTATTTTTGGATCATATCCAATTGAATTGGATTCAGTTGGGTTTGACCCGATTAGGTTAAGAGTTGACCTAATCATCGAGATGGTTTGGTCCTTGATTTGATCAGGGGTTGGGCTTAGTCAATTCCTGATTTGATTAGAATTTTATTGAGCCTAATTAAGTCTAATTAAGTAGGATTTAAATTAGTCTAATTGGACCTAACTTATTTGGTTCAATTAGGTTGGTTTAAATATTGAAACCACTTTGACCCAATCTCCATGCGCCACCTCACTTCCATTGCACCCATTTGAATTCATGAGAAGGAACTTCTCATAAATTTTTTTCTCATGCCAAGCCCTCTCCACGCCCCACTTTAATATGCCAAATGAATGGATAAGGATGATTGGTTGGCCATTCAAATTCAAAATAAAGTTTGAATTTGAATGGGCAATAAATCTTTGCGCCTTATCCCTTTTTTTACGCCTCATTTATTACACGAGAAAAATATTTCTCATAAAATCACTCCATGCACAATATAAGCCATGCCTCACGCTTTTAGTGGATAGGGATGAGTTGGTGTCTATTTGAATTCAAAATTTGATTTGAATTCAAATGTGTAATTACTCATCTTTATCCTTTCTTTTGGATAAGATGTTTGATGTTGCTATAAAAGGAGGAGAAGAGTGGGGCATGTAAGAAGAATATTTTTTGAAAAAAAATTTTGGGGCGTGAGAAAGTCTTGTGCATGAGAAGAAAGTCCATATCCTTCCAAGAGAAAAAGAAAGAAAAGAAAGAAAAGTGGGTGCAAGGTTTCCAGTGAGTTCCTTAGAGTTTTAGCCTGGGGTTCGGAAAGTGAGAAAGTGAGCTACGAGTGTCGTGAGCCCATAAAATTTTAGAGAGATCTTCAACATCCTCTCAAGCACGTCTGTTGATGATCTGAAGCATCCAAAAAATCGACAGACATCGATCGAAGGAGTTCGATCAGTATCGGCTGTCAAAAAGGCTCTACAACGAGCTAGCACTTGTGAGGAGTCGATCAAACCGAGAACTTCATGTGGATGATTCACAGAGGCCAAACATACTGTGTGGCTGTATTGCGATGATCAGATTCTCCTGACGGTGATCAGATTGCGGCGATCTACAACCCGCACAAAGATATTGTGTTCTGAATACATTACAGTAAAGTGTTTACTGTTCGAATTTGAATTTCAAATTTAAATGAATGCATGCTATATATCATATTTAGATCCTAGTGTAGAATAAATTTATATTAATTAATTAGATTAATTAATATTTTTTCACTGTAAAATCATAATTTTGAAAAAATTTTAAAATTACCATTTTACTCCTGCACTGATTTTTTCCATATTTCTCACCCTTATCTGACTTAAAGAGAGACTTATCAAAAAAAATTAGATATGAAAAATAATCAGAAAGACTACTTTTTCTCTCACACAATGGGCCACTTCAAAAATAGCCAACGTGTAAAAGGATATAGATAAGGTTTTAGGTTGAAATTTAAATTATTTTGAATTCAAATCAAAGTCAATCAATTTTTATACTTAATGAGTGATAAAAAAAGATTATCTTCTAATTTTATTATATACAAACTAATTTTATACAGAGAGAAAAGATGTGAGACAATTTGGGTGGCGCAAGGGAGAGGTCCTATTCATTTGGGACTCTAGGATTTAACCAATTGAATTTCTTTCAAACCCAATTCAATTAGATCCAATTAAAATATGATGAACCTAATATAATTAGTCTCTTATAATCTCAATTAAATCTGATTAAATCAATAAATTAATTGATCCATAGATCTAATCAAATCAGGATCATTTTTTTTCTTATCGATTAGGTCATCTCATAACCTAATCAGACTTGACCTGATTGAATCCAATTCAATCAAAGTTGATCCAAACTTTAATGTTCAATCAAATTAAGCTAATCAATAATCTAATCACTAATTATTCCTCTATTAATGATAGAGTCTAAATCTAGTAGGACTCTTCTCTACAGTTCCCGTCTAGTGGGACTCTCTAGCAGAGTCCCAGTCCAGTGGGACTCTTCATCAGAGTCTCCGTTCACTGAGACTCTTCAGATTAGCCATGTGATCGGAAAGAAACTTCTAATATGTATGACCCCATAGGTTCGAACCTAAGTCGGTAGTATAGGAATTGATTTTCATACCAATCGGAGTAACCATCTAGCAATGGTACCCGATGTCTGGATAGATCGAATGTATGCAAAGCAACACTCAAGAACCTATTTGAATATAGTTACTGTATAATTCATCCCTCTGATCTTTGATGCTAAGATGACTTAGAGTTTAAACTGTCAACTCGTAACAGTACATCCATTATTTGTCTCAACCTGATAAATTCTGTGACTCCTCATAAAGATTGCCCTGGCCAAGGTCTTACTAATTTGAAACATTAAGCATTCTCTTCAATCTCTTGGAGTGGTCAATTCCATCTTGACTCACACATCGACTTTACAAGTACTTGACTGTGCCCAAAAATCTTTCGATCCTGAATTAGAAATTCTAATAGTCCGACACCAAAGTACAGTGAGTTGCTTGTAAGTCACCGTGGTGATCTCAGATCGGAGGAACACTTATACCCATATCCCTTCGGAGTGACTCTTGATAGCAGAGTACTCCGAAGTTGATCATGTTCAGTGAAATATACTCCTATACTTCATCTGTATGCCATACCAGCATCTCTATGCTCCTTGGTTAAGAGGACAACCAACTTATATGACACACAACAACCTACACTTGATATGTCTATCATTCTAGTAATAGTATATCATTTGATCGCGAACTCATTCAAGGACTAAACGATAAATCCTCCTTTATCGATTTAAAATAGTCCTGAGGACTTTCATCATAACACAAAAGTTCGATATAGAAGATGTACAAGCTTATGATAAAAATTACTATATAAATATTTTATTAATTAATTCATATATAATTACATCAAATAACACAACCGTCAACAGGCTGACGATTGGCTTTGGGATATATTTTTCAACAACTCCCACTTGTACTAAAGCCAATTAGTACAGTATCGTATACCCATCTTCATTTTGTGATCTTCGAGCTCCTTTACTGCAAGGGCTTTAGTTAATGGGTCGGCCAGGTTCTCCTTTTCATCGATCTTCTGAAAATCGACCTCATCTTGATCTACGATCTCTCGGACAAGGTGGTAGCGAAGCAGAATATGCTTTGTCCGCTGATATGCCTTCGGCTTCATTGCTTGAGCTATGACTCCAGTACTATCACAATAAAGTAGAACTAGACCATCGATAGAGGATACCACTCCAAGCTTGGTGATGAACTTCCTCAGCCGCACAGCTTCCTTTGCAGCATCAGATGCCGCGATGTATTCTGCCTCATAAATTGAATCGACTATGGTGTGTTGCTTAAAACATTTTTAGTAGATAGCTCCACCATTTAGGATAAAGATGTATCCCGACATACTTTTGCTATCATTATGATCTGACTGAAAATTGAAATCAGTGTATCCCATGAGTTTCTAATCGAATTTTTCATAAACGAGCCACTGGTCCTTAGTATTTTTCAAATACTTAAGGATGGTTTTTACAACCTTTCAATGGTTCTCATACAGATCTGATTGGTATCTGCTCACTACTCCTAGTGAGTATGCCATATCTGATTTTGTACATATCATGGCGTATATTATAGAACCACTGTCGAGGCATATGATATTCTACTCATACGCTTTCTTTCTTGAGGAGTTGTCAGACAATCCTTCTTTGAGAGAAAAATTTTATGGCCTATCGGAAGATAGCTTTTTTCAAAATTTTTTATGCTGAACCATTTTAGCATGGTATCTATGTACGTTGATTGGAAGAGTCCGAGTAGCCTCTTAGATCTATCCATATAGATCTTCATCCCTAGGATGTAGGCTGCTTCTCTTAGATCCTTCATGGAGAATTGTGACGATAGCCATACTTTTATTCTCTGAATGCAGGGACATCATTTTCGATTAAGAGAATATCGTCCACATACAAAATAAAAAATATAATTACTGAACCATTAGCCCACTTATATATACAGGGTTCCTCTCCATTCTTAATGAAGCCATTCATTCTAATCACTTTATCAAAATGTATGTTCCCACTCCGAGATGCTTGCTTCAATCCATAAATAGATTTTTGAAGCTTGCACACCTTAGACTCGTCTGTGGATGTGAATCCTTCAGGTTGCATCATATACACCTCTTCATTCAACTCTTCATTTAGAAAAGCTGTCTTCACATCTATTTGCCAGACTTCATAGTCCAGGTATGCCGCGATCGCAAGTATGATCCGAATGAACTTGAGCATTGCCACAGGAGAGAATGTCTCGTCATAGTCAACATCATAATGTTGACGATACCCCTTGACAGCCAGACAGACTTTATAGGTCTCAACCTTTCCGTCTGTGCTCTTTTTCTTTTTAAAGACCCATTTACACCCTATGAATTTTATCCCTTCAGGTGGATCAACTAATGTCCATACATTATTGATTTTCAGGGACTCCATTTCAGATTTCATAGCTTCAAGCCATTTCTTAGAGTCAGACCTCTACATTGTATCCATATAGGTGACCGGATCTTCATTGTTCTCATCGAGCTTAACAGGATCTCCATCCTAGATTAAAAAACCTAGGTATCTATCTGGCTGATGCGATACTCTATCAAATCATCTTAAGGATGTTTGTATATTGAGCTCCGGATTTGATCTTATCAAATTCGATTCAGATTCAGTCACTGGTGTCAGTTCTTCTATTTATCGAACTTTGTCCAGCTCGACTTTAGAGGTACTTATTCCATCACTAAGGAACTCATTTTTCAAAAAGTGTGCCTTACTACTGACAAATACTTTTTGTTTAGTAGGGAGGTAAAAGTAATATCTTCTTATTTTTTTGGAGTACCCTACAAAATTACACTTATCGGACCTAGGTCCGAGCTTGTCAGTTTGTAATCATTTGACATAAGCCAGACATTTTCAGACCTTAAGGTAAGTGAGATTCGACCTACATCCGGACCATATCTCATATGGTGTTTTACTAACTGACTTGCTCGAAATATTATTGAGTACAATACAGACTATCTTAAGTGTATATCTCTAAAAAAGATCGACAGACTTGTAAATTCCACCATAGACCGAACCATATCCAACAGGATTTGATTTCTTCTTTTTGAGACACCATTATGCTGTGGTGTCTCTGGAGGAGTCCATTATAAGAGAATTTTATTCTCTTCAAGATATGTCAGAAATGCACTGAAAATATATTCAACCTCCTCGATCAGATCAAAAAGTCATAATATTTTTTTCAGTTTGCTTCTCTACTTCATTACGAAATCGTTTGAACATTTCAAATGATTCGGACTTGTGTTTCATCAAGTAGACATATCTATACCTAGATAGATCATCTATAAATGTAATAAAATAGCTATACCCTCCTCTGGCACTAATATTCATAGGTCCACAAATATTACTATGTATTAGATCTATAACTTCACTAGCTCGTTCATCTTTTTCAGTAAAAAGTGACTTAGTCATCTTTTCAAGAAGACAAGACTTACAGATCGATAATGATTCACAATCATTGATATTGAGGATATCTTTTTGTGCTAACCTGTTCATCCTACTTTTGTTAATATGATCAAGTCTGCAATACCAAAGGTAGACATCTGTAACATTATCTAACTTTGGATGTTTATTTGGAGTGTACATTACACTCATAGGTTGTGAGAATACATAGATGTCATTTCTTAATTATCCTCGTATTGTTGTAACATTATTCATAATGATATCACAATAATTATTTTTTATTGATAAACTATAACCATCTTTGGCCAAAAGATCAATAGAGATTATATTCATCAAGAAAGATGGACAATAGTGACAATGACTTAAAATGACACTATTAGACTTGAAAATAAGCTCGATAACTCCTAAAGTCCGGATTGAAACTTGACTTTCATCATTCATATTTAGGAATCTTTCTTCGTTCTCAAATTTTTTACTAACTTAAAGTCCTTGCAATGAATTACATATGTAAACTAGACTTTCGGTATCCAATACCCAAGTAGTAGTAACACATATAGAGAAATTACAAGGTGTTGTTATATAAGCACCTTGATCAGCCACTAATTGCTCATTTCTCTTTATCATATTTGGGTCATAGTCTACTTGACTCAATTCAGCCCTAAACGTTTTAGCTAGATTGGGCTCAGGATCAATATTCAACTTCTGATACTGGCTATCGAAGTTGGGTCCAATAAGCTCATTACTGTCAAACAGTGAATGGAGTGACAAATTACTAGCTATTTCTATAAAAAAAAAATACAGACCTAATTAGTATATGAATTAATCAAACTTAAAGACATAGACTTTAGTCTAAAGGTTCTCCCACTATTTTATACGAATTGGTGGCCTCTACCTCTAATTCGAGGAATTACCTTGATTCTTTAGTGGGTACTAGAATCCACACAGACTGCATACAGGTCCGAGTATGGCTCGACCAACCTATATGCATCTATGGGTAGGTTCTCAATCAATTATTTCTTTAAATAATTTTTAGTAATTAATTTTATCTCAAATATTATTTCAGTAGGTGATAGACCTCCACTAAAAGTCTTGGTTAGGTCCAACCATTAACATAAACCTACTAAGTGATTCTAACTAATGAATAATCGGATCCGAATATGGCTCAGCCAACCCAACCATTCATCAGATAATACAACAGAGTCATCATATGATGAATAATAATTTCATCATTCAGAGAAACATCAGACGGATGGTGCTTGTAATATCAATCAGAAATAATGGATCCATTACCATTCACCTTAATGGGAAGCTATGATCTAGTTATCATCATAACTAACTCATTTTATGGATTTAATAATTTAAAAAATTTGATTAACATAATTTAATAGAATTAAATGCATAGACTAGCTAATCTTAATCTTTCCACTGATTTCACCAAGTCATCTTAGGGTGGACTAAAAATAAATCGGTCCTACTGATAAGTCATCAATCCTTTCACTGATTTCATCAAGTTATGTCGAGGATAAAAACAAGTCAAACTAAGGGCACCTAAATCAGTCAAACTGATTTTTTGGTAAGCATGGGTCAACCCTAATCATTAAACGATCTGATCTAAATTTGATTCACCATATTGGTCAGGTAAGTGAGATCAATGAGAGGGATATGCCATTAACTCGTCATAGACTCAATCTATGTGAGTAGCTCTCAATTAATGACCACCAGTTAAGACTGTCAAACTTATCTTAGACACCAACTGGTTAATCAGTTTCAATTGGACTACTTATGGATTTGAGTTCGACCGCTAAGCTCAAGATCAAAGTCTATTTGGATCTAATCAAAGATATGAACTTGATCAACTATAACTATTGTATTGGCTCTAAAAAATTTTGATTTAATCTAATTTCTCTTCTTAGTCCATTTGATCTTTGATTCTAATCCTAGGTCTAACCTAATTAGGAGGACCTGATCAAGCTAATCCATAAACCTATCACCCATATTTTATGCGAATGACATTAGATCTTTAATTCATAATTTTAGATTTAATAGGTTTAACTTAATTCTCAATTAAGTTTGAGACTGTGAATAGGAGTTCGATATTTAAAAATAATTTTAAATTTTATAAAATATTTTTATAATTAATTTTATGCACAATCATTTAGATCTGAAACTTGAATCGGCTCATCCCTGGATTGAGCTGACTTATCACAATGAATCGACTAAGTTTTGAGACTTAGTTGATTCATTAATGTTGAACTATTAATCATAATTTTCTGTCTGTAACAATGAGTTAGCTCAATAGAAATTGAGCTGAAAAATTAGGGTCCTGAGTCGATCCAAATAATACTGAGTCGACTCAACAGGCAAACTACAATAATTATATTAATTTTAGATCAAAATAATTCTACATAAATAGTAATAAAATTAATTATAAATTATTTTAAAATATTCTAAATATGTTCATAATTATAGATTTTATTTGCAAAGATTAGATGCAACTACTTTTCGTACAATGTATCATATACACAATCTTAAAATTTTGAGAAAAATAATTTTTTTTTTCATATTCATCTTCATGGGATATAGTCACAATGACAATCCTATACATTATAAGAAGATCTAATTGAATAAAAAAAGAGAGATCTAATCTCTATTACCTCTTATGACTGGACGGCCTGGTGATAAATCCGATCCGATTACTTCTCTATTCAGATCATCTAATCTAAATAATTTAGATCTAATATAAATTATTTTAAATTTAATTATTATATTTTGATCATACCAAAATTAGATAATAATTATTATAAATAAATTTTATATATTTCAAATTAAAATTAAATTTTATAAAGAGCAGCACAAACTAGGACAATCTTTATACTGTAAGAGGTAAACCTTACAGCAAGATAACCTTATATCAATTTGTACGATCAGATCTATAACTAATTTTAGATAAAAATATCATATATTAAATCTAATCTAAATTAAATTATAAATCTATATACATATAATATCATATCATATCGAACCATCATTTTGATATCACTGTTGGGATACGTAGGGGTTTTATGCATGCATTTCAAAAATTTTTAATGAAAAAATATTAGATTAAACTATTTAATCTAAAAATATATGTATAAGATCTGATCTTAAAACTTTTATAAATAAATCTATGACATAAATTTATATGTATAAAAATCTAAATTTAAAATGACAAGCATGTAAACCAAAAATAATATTTAGTAATAGATCTAATCTACCACTTCTAAGATTTCGAACCCCAATACCTGAGCATGAATAGTCGAACTCCATGATTAAAATATAGATCTAAAAGTCTTCTCGAGTTACTCACAGCCGCACAAGCATTCAACCTCTACAGATGGTCCACACGAAGTTCTTCAAACCGATCAACCCTCCGCGGGAGTGCTAGCTTGTGCAGTCGCTTCTGATGGCAGATTTGACTTGATCTCCTTCCTTCGATTATCTCAAATCTTTTATGTCCAAGATGGATCAGAGGAGAATACTGGATGGTGAAGAAAAATCTGATGAAGACTCTCTTCCCTTTGATTTTTTTCTCATCCAAAACCTAGAACAGTTCTAGGTCTCTCACTCGAGAGGAGAATGGCCTCCTCTTTTGTTCACACCAAGAAGAAAGAAAACCACCCAAATTCATACCCCAAAGAAGGATTTTGACCCCTCTTTCTCTCTGGTATCTCACATGAAAAGCTTTCTCTTGATGGCATACAAAATTATGGCCTTTTTATGGTTTGCACAAACCAGGTAAGACAGGATAAGAGCTGGAGTTTGTTGCAATTCAAATCATTTTGAATTTAATTTGACTCTAATTTTTCTCATCTTTATTTGACTTAAAGAGAAACTTATCAAAAAAAAATTTGGTATAAAAAATAATTAGAAAGACTTTCTTTTCTTGCACACAATGGCCCCTTCAAAATAGCTAATGTGTAGAAGGATATGGATAAGGTTTTAGGTTGAAATTCAAACTATTTTGAATTCAAATCAAAACCAATCAATTTTATCCTTAATAGGTGATAAAAATTATCTTCTGATTTTTTCATGTACAAACTAATTTTATGCAGTGAGAAAAGGTGTGAGATAATTTGGGTGGCGTAAGAGAGAGAGTCCCATTCATTTGGACTCTAGGATTTTAACCAATTGAATTTCTTTCAAACCCAATAATTAGATCCAATTAAAATATGATGAACCTAATATAATTAGGCTTCCTATAAACTTAATTAAATCTAATCAAATCAATAAATTAATTGAGCCATAGATCCAATCAAATCAGGATCATTTCTTTCTTACCGATTAGGTCATCTCATAACTTAATCAGACTTGACTTGAATTGAATTCAATTCAATCAAACTTGATCAAAATATTAATGCTCAATCAAATTAAGTTAATTAATAATTTAATTATTAATTAATCCTTCATTAATGATAGAGTCCAAGTCTAGTGGGATTTTTCTCTAGAGTCTCCGTCTAGTGGGACTCTCTAGCAAAGTTCTAGTCCAGTGAGACTTTTCACCAGAGTCTCCATTCACTGAAACTCTTCAGATTAGCCATGTAATCGGAGAGAAATTTAATATGTATGATCCCATAGGTTTGAACCTAAGACAGTAACATAAGAACTGATTTTTATACCAATCGGAGATAACTATCTAGCAATGGTATTCGACGTCCGGATAGGCCGAATGTATGCAAAGCAACACTTAAGAATCTATTTGGATATAGTTATCATA